>NC_141787.1:17631266-17931266 GCF_054643075.1 Acanthaster planci | reverse complement strand
AGTCTAATCAACAGTTGTTTGTTTTGCCCCTCGTGGTGATAAGCGATCTTAGAAAAACATTTTGTTGGTCTTAAAATGACTAAATATTTAGGATCAAAGGGGCCATAGGTAACTTTTGGGTTGCGGTTGCCAGCATTCAGGCGCTCGTAGTCATTTGAGACGATATATATTTGACTTGACATGGTTCTATTTATAATAAGGTTTCTAAAATCTTTCTCGTTTTTATTCAACATGTTCTTTTAAATACTATTATTTTTATATATAATAGCATTTATTTAAGGTGGTTGTAAACAAAGCGTGTTTTGCTTTTAAACAGAGCCAAGGTCACGAGTTCAGGTCAGGCAAGTCTCGACTTGTAACAAGGGGAAACCCCTTTTTGTTTGTGAGTGATTGCTGGTGCAGGTCGGTGCCAGTCACGAGTTGTTTACAGCCGGGGTCAAATGTTCAAGATCAGTGAAGTGGAAATCCCCTGCGCTAGTCACGAGTTGCTTACAGGAAAAGTGCGCCGGCGTCAAAAGGTGAGTGGGAATCCCCGGTGCGTGTGGTGGGTGAAAGGGGGTGAAAAGGGCGTGTGGTCCAGAATTGGGTAATTCCTACTACTGTACCAGACAGACCATGAAGGGTGCACCACTACAAATAAATTCCCATAGACTGCAATGATATATCCCCACACCGTTTTGCAATAATTTTAAAAATACTCACAACTCTCACAGGTGTCCAGGCTGCACAAAAATACGATGATTGACATGTCCCCTTTCATTTTCCTTTCAATTTTCGGGGGGTTGACCAATGAATTTTTGAGAAATTTTCACCAGAAGCAGACCACCCCTAAAATGAAGAAAATGTCCCTGCCCAGAAAAGTTGCCATTTTGAAAAACCATCCCTCTGCAAAACGGCCAAAGAGTGCCATTTTCGGACCCAACTGCACCCAATTTACTCAGAATTTGATGCCCAGAGTCCGGGCCAGGGGTTCAGTGCCATATTTCTCCAATTCCTCAATTTCATGGCTCTCAGGACTCTCTACTATAGAATATTTTGAGTGTATAACTTTTATTAACGAGCTCGGCGGACATATTTAGGGCCTAATTACCAGGGTTCACCCATGATCGACGCACCCGGAATATGTCTTCTGTTACAGCCCGGCATTACCGTGCCGTCAGTGTTAATGCTGGGCTATCGTTGAAAAGCGAGGCGGCTTTTATGTGGCGGATATATTCCTTCATGGTACAATGCGATCACACCTTTCGTGCAGGTATTGCTGTACGGTATTTAAAGGGTATTCCCCCTGTGCCTACCGAATAACGTTGCTGCCTTACAGCACTTTTCCCACCAGTTTCTTTTTCTTTTGTACTATTGTGATGCATTCATTTTACAATGCGATTACCCCCAAAGAATCTTTTTTCAAGGAGTATATTGGGTTCCCCACTCTATTGTTCAAGTAAAACTGAGTTGCCGTTGAACTGCAGAAATGCTATGATTGTTCCTGGGGGCACTTACTGAAGAAGATGCACGGTATGGGGTGAACTGGCCGAATTTAAGCTCCATTGAAAAAAGTGTAAAATCAACCAAGTTTGGAGCCCCATGGCTGGCAACTGAAGTCCCTCAGGCCTCTCGAACTAAAAAAATGTGTTATTTGGTCCTTCAGATTTCTTTTGATTTTCTCTTTTTAGTAGGTTAACCAATGAATTTTTGAATTATCCGCCCAAAACAAACTAACCCCCCCAAAAAGTGAATGTTCCAAATCCTCTCAGCGGCCATTTTTCAAATGACATCCCTCACCTTGCGCGGACTCTTCTGACAAATTTTCAATCCCATTTTTGTCTGCTTTGCCCCCAGATGGGTGCCCCTGAATCTACAGAGATGATTCTAGGCCATACTAACACAATCCCACCATTTTCTTGGCCCAAACAGACCCCCCTTTTCGAAGGAATCTGTAGGGGTACTTTTTATGGGCCTCGGCCTGGCGGAGAATTTTCTTTGAATTGGGACACTGCTGCCGGAAGTACATCGAACCCTCACTCCAAAGGGTGTATGTAAAATCACACTGAAATTGGAGGATTTGGGACTGTACGTGTTGTAGCAGACCTTCCAGCGTATTGTTTTAACAATTCAGATTCTTTGCATACAAGATTATGATCTTAAGCGTCGATTCTGGTAGGATCTTTCGTTAAGTGAAGGCGAATAGTCCGCCAACGTAAAGGCACATAATGGTGGCTGTGGAGAGAGGTAAACAGCGAGAAACTAATCAAAGAGTCGAGAGCAACTTTGCATCGGCCTATTCCCGTTGTTTCCCTGCAAAAGCGTACTTTCGAGTCATTGTGTCTCAGTTTTTCTCGTTCAGATTAGAAACCAGTTGATTGCAGTTTTCATATGATAGGCCTAAAGGTTAAGTTTCGAAAAGAAAATGGTGTGATTCCAACCACGAGTTTTATGGTCCAACCATAGTGAGCACTCCTACAAGGGATCTTCTCTTGTTTTTTTCCTGTAAGTGGGCGCTAAAACTATGGCTGGTCTTCAGTACAAATAGTTCGCAAAATGTTACAAATCCCAAGCAGCTACTAAGCTACTTTACCCTTTTTAAATTGATTGGGCAGCTGCGTAAATTTTGAACAAAAGTGAGGTAACGTCGAAAACCAACCAGAGAGTGTTTTTTCTGGAAACTAAAATACAACTGTTGACACAGACTTTTGCCGCGGGCTGATCGAGGATTACCCCTATTGCTATTATAACGACTGTAAAGTTCAGTTACAGTTTTTAGACAATAAAGACGACCTGAGCACCATCGAGCGGCTGGATAACTCCATTGGTCACATTAAATCAAATTACGTACTAGCTTGTCGTAAGTGTAATTTAATGCGTAAGTGTGATCAGGTAGTTGAGTCAACTGACTGGTAAACTAATGTTAACTTGCTATGAACTAGCTACAGTTATCTGTTTATTTGCTTTACTTTACTTACCCTTTTTAAATTGATTGGGCAGCTGCGTAAATTTTGAACAAAAGTGAGGTAACGTCGAAAACCAACCAGAGAGTGTTTTTTCTGCAAACCAAAATACAACTGTTATGCCCCTACGCTCACATTTAAGTCATCGGTCACCCTGTCACCGTGCCTATCAAACTCATTTATAATTTGCCGGAAATGAACCCAGAGAGATGAATGAACTCTGCTGTGGTTGTCAGTTTACAGCAAATCACTTATTATATTATCACTTACTTATTATACCCGCAGCACTCACTTGTGGGTATTCAGAATTAACTGGCATAGTTTCTTTAGCTTGTGTTGCCAGCACAGTGGTTGCCTATTTAAACTTTGTACGGGGTGTTGGGTTAGAGTTACGTGAAGGAAGTGACAATTTCATAGACTGGATTTTATGGTTGTAGGCTAGGAATTCTGGGATTTAATGGATACGACTAGGATAAAGAATCCAGACATCATTATGGATAGGATATATGATATGGATTAGCGTCAGGGATTGAGTTAAAAGGGTTCAGGATTTGGCATAATGGGATATTGGGTTGATTAGTTTAAGGAATCAATGGACATGTCTGAATACGGGCGTTTCATAATAGTGCACCACCAATGCGCGTTTGGAAAGGGTCGACAGTTTCACGCACTTTGATTGGTCAACGCCGCGTGGCCAACTCTTAGAGGCGCACTATTGTGAATCGCCCGTATTGCTCCATTTCGGACAATAACGCGTTCTTTATGAAATAATATTTTGAAATAGCATTAAAATATGACGTACACAACCATCCCCGTAAAATGCACGATCGTTGAGGTAAGGAATTTCGAGATTTTCATTTTCGAAATCCCAACAGTTGGAGTGGTAGTCGGAATTTCATGTAACCTTTCAGTTACGTTCACACAACGACTGTTAGCTCGTCACTATGAAGTCTTTGTTGCACCGTCGATGGGCTGAAACTGTCTAATTTTGTTTTATTATATGATCACAGTTTTGCAAGCGGGAAATGGAAACTTGCCTACCGTTGGGGGCGTCCGTCGCCTGACCTTGTTGGAGCTCATTAATAAATGTTCATTCATCACCCCAACCTTACTTATCAATAAAATATTCGATCTTTTAACCAATCAATAATTATTTATTCTTTAACCTAACCACAATCGTCTCTATCGATAAATCCCCAAATCTTCACCCCAATCCTAAACCCGACCCAACTCTATAAACTGCTGGACTCCTTCAATCCTGTCAAATAAATACCCATATAATCGTATGGATGAAATTCTCGCTTCCTTAACTTAATAACAACCCTGTCCAACTTTCTTTCCTTTTCTTCAACCTAACTCACGTAATAATTACGTGTATTTGGTTCCAAATTCCTTACCTAACCCTACACACCGTGTAGGAAACAAGCGCATACCTCCTGAAGTTTTGAGTCAGGGAAGGTGAAACGTAAGGAATGTGATGGTTAGCCCCCCCCCCTTCAAGTCCCTCGTACTCTTTGTAGTAAAAAAAAATGAGCAGTTCCGAAGAGGTCAGACTTCCACCTTCAAATTGCTGTTTTCTGTGACCAGGGACCTTGTCAATGTTGACCGGTTCGATCAACAAATTTTCTATCATTCAATTCGATCATGGAAAGAATTGCATAATTTATTTCAAGCAGTCACTTCTTGGAGCTGAAACTCCAAGAATCTATCCCCAGTTCTCTTTGCAGTATAAATTTCTGGGGCATTTCCGATGGGGCTTGGTTTCTCAAAAGTTATTCCCTCTCCATCAAGATTTGTCAGTTTGCTTTGCCTCTGTCCGTAAGAGGCCCGTGACTAGACAGACAAGACACCCTAAATTGATAAAGGCAGGCGACTTTAATATGATTTTGTCCTGCGCAGCTTTCACAGAAAGGAAACGGAGCAACAGAAATCGTGGACTTGTTTTCGGCAATGGTACATTACTAATTAACGACCAACCCACCCACCAACCAACCCACCCACCCACCCACCCACCAACCAACCAACCAACAAACAAACAAAAACCCGGCACAACTGAGCATTACATTTCAGTACTGTTTTTTATTTAAATGGTTTGACACTTGTATATTGAATCACAAAGCACGGCTTTCTTTGAAGCATTTCAGTTCATTAACGATCTTTAATACTACAATAACTAACAATACGATGTCTCAAGTTAAAAAATTTCCTAAAACATTTCGACTGTGAATTTTACATTGCTAACCCAAATATTTATAAAACAAAAATACAACATATGCCAGTTGCCACAGATAGATTTATATCTTTATTTGACGAAAGACAACTTTTGTCTTACACGTACAAACTCACCCACTCAAGGGACTATCGCTTAAACCCAAGTCTTTCAGAGGATACAAGTATGCTAAACAATAATAAACAAACAAACAAGCAAACCATCATATACCCCAGTCGTTTTCTCGATTCTTTTTGGTGAAAAGTCCATCACAGGTGTTTTTAATAGATGAGTGAAACTACGAAGCATTATGTGTTGTTTTTGTTCGATGTAGTTCAGTGATCTTCCACCTAGATTTTTTGTTGTTGCAAAGCTAGCTTTCTTGTGGGGTCGTTTTCAGTCAGTTTAGTGCCTGTCTGCTTCTCTTTCAGGCCAGCAGATGTAAACTTCATTGACAAATGCAACCACTCATAGGCGGGCTTAATGTTGTTTAATTTTTACTCAAGACCTACAAGTACTCAAGAAAAACGGGCATCCACTAAACATACTGTGAAACTCAAAGACATCCATTTCCCCTTCTTTCCTCACACCGCAGCTCGTCTCAAGCCAGAGGCACAAACTTCAAGGGCACAGAGTGTCGAGGGGATAAGAACACACCTTTACCAAGTTCCAAAGTTTGCTGAACATGCAGGGAAAAGAACACACGAAAAGTGCACGAAATATTATCCGGTGACCATTCCAAATGGAAAACTCATCGAAACTACAACTGGTGGACAGACAGGATCTAGTAGAGAAAGACGGTTTGCTCAAAAGTGTTTGCAGTAGCTGAAGGCCCTTTTCCAATACTCGACTTGGGCTCCGTCTCAGGCTTCGTTCCCAAAACCAATCCCCGATTGTTGGCCTGAAGCATTTAAATTAAATTGGATTACTGTAATTTCTTGCTCTCTAGTATCTCATTTGATGTTTTGTGGCACTATTAAACTAATTACTGCGCTTACAGCTTCAACGTCAGCTAGTTAAAAAAAACAGTTGAAGCCTGAGACGGAGCCGAAGTTGAGTATTGGATAATGGCCGAAACATCAGCGTTTGAAGTCTTGTATTTTGCATTTAAGAGCAACTGTTCAGCCCCTGGCCTACATTCCGGACAGATCTGTTAGTTTGGTTTACTGCTAAACTGTCCATCTGCTTCACTTAACAGACTTTGACTGACCATGCGGGTCTTGTATAACATTAATCCAATATTGGTCAAACCAACTGTGGGTGTCACGCACAAATAATCCCTTGCCAGTATGAGAGATTGGGCAGACACCTGAATGCCATTTGCACGCTGCACTTATGTAGGACCCTTCAGAGCTGATATTTACTTGTGGACTCCACATCATATGCAACAAGCTCACAATATTTGAGTTGAGTTCCCAAGAGATGTAATTTCCAGGCAAATGAACACCCTCTCTGGTTCATGAATGGAACCAAAAACTTAACGACAGTCAATGAAAATAAACTCCTCTTGAATATTCATGATGTCTTACCGGTGTGTCTTCAGCCATCTGCATCTTGAACTCTGCCAGGATCCTGGCCAGAGCGATCTTGATCTCGGCCAGAGCAAAGCGGTTGCCGAGGCAAGATCGAGGCCCGTCACCAAAGGACAGGAATGCATCCATGTTGAGACAGTTGTTTTGAGCTGAAAACCTGTGCGGAAAACAAAACTGGATGAGAGGTTACAATTACGCCCGTTCTACTGGCACAAAGAGGGGAAATGAAAGACGAGCTTCAACTTCAAAGTGACCCCGCAGCTGTGACAGAAAGAGATGGACACTGTGATGCTTCTGCTACCATGAGCCCACGACACGCCTGATGGGGACACCGACTCATTTTTTGTTTACATTCAGATGAAAATGATCCCCACAACCATGCACTTTGTGCCACGTTCTTGGGAATGAGAGTACATGTGACACACACGAGTGCTGCTCATGACAGCCTGATCCAGTGTGTAGTCACCGCCCATTATCCATGTAGAGCACAGGCGGCAAATGCCTCTAGGCAAGAGCAAAGTACAACTGACACAGGTGCATCATAGAGATGGTGTGCTTCCTGTTACCCCACTACACTGTAATGCAGTTGGATAATATCTTTTTACTGCCAGGGGCAAAACCATGCATGGTACCTTCACTGCATCTTTTGAACTGAAGGAAAATTTGACTGGTCTCACTAACTTGTGAGATCTTTCCTCTGAAGAGGAACTAATTAGTCACATTCCACCACGCTTTACCAGTGATAATTAAGAAGTGCCAATTAGCATCCAAAAATGATCAACTCACCTGTCTGGGTTGAAGGTCAAGGGGTCAGGCCAAAGCTCAGGGTCGCGATGGATGGTCCAGATGGGCACAATGAATCTTGTTCCTTTCCTGATGCGCATACCTTGCAAGGAGGTATCTTTCGTACATTCGCGAGTCACCCTGAATCCGGATTTGAAATGACTCATTAATCATTGCTTCTTGTTATTTATTTCTGGTAAAGGATTCCTCAAATAGGGCCTTTGCCCATAATATACATGTAGTATAAAGCTCACAAGTCTATTAATAAAAGATCGCTAACATTTTGTTAACCTGCAGAAGCAGACAGGGATTGGAAATGCATTGCACATGCCTGACTGGGTAGCATCAAGCTTGGGTCTCAAGAAGGTGAATAAAGTACTTCCGAGCCAACCTGTCTCCTTATTAATGCTTGAGTATCTGCTCAATGAAAGAACAAGAGGTGGCATGATTTTATTTTCGAATGGTGTCCTTTACATGGGAACAACAGCACATGCATGGACAGGTTCGTGCATGTTTGACGCAGGACTGGCTGAGCAAGTGCAGTAATTATAAGAGAAAGGCACAGCCTTTACGCGTGCAGGGCAAGCCAAGTTGGAATTTGCTTCCATCAGCTGTCACATCTTTGCCGGTGGGGCAGTGGCCACAGTCAGTCCGCATCATGAAAGTTACCTGGCAATTGGCGGGTATAGTCGCAGGGCTTCGATCACCACCTTATCCAAATACGGCATCTTGCTGATCAGCTCAAAGGTCACCTTGTGAGATCTTGAACCTCCAATAGTTGCTCTGACCTCAGAGGCTAATTTCTCTTGGACATCTGGATGACAGGCTAGCAGGTATGAAGCAAAGATGAGACAGGCTGCAGTAGTCTCGTATCCAGCAATCAGAAACATCACACACTGAACATCAAAATGGTGAATTGTAGTTAAAAATAGATGCAACACTGTGAATATCAAATTCTAACAAAGACTTTCAAGAGAAAACTTCTTTTTTAAGGTAAGGGTGACTTCAAAATGTCTTCAGCCAGTTTAAATAAATGGCAGATCACTCCAAATCAATGTAACATGTCAGTAGTTTCTCAAAACGGCACAAGAAAATGTAGTCCTTGGTTACCTGGGCAACCACTTCATCTATGGACAGCTTGACCTTTTTCATGCCCATCTCCATTGGTGAACTCTGACACCATCCCTCCTCGTCTTGACCATAGGCTGCATGAAGTCAACAGAATCCCCCTGACAAGCCGCACAAATGAGACAGGAATCAGCTGGTTCATATGTTTGTTCAACATAGGATTGTACATGTAATTTATTCCCATTAATGAAACAACTGGTTCCTTTTTGATCTCATTAGGTTTTGTTTTGGCTTAGTAAGCTTATTTTGCGCCAATAGTTACAAGATGCAAGTGCTCTGCCTTCTGATCATAAAAAGGAAATTTTTGGCTGAAGTGTGTTTACAATGCTGTACCATCCAATAAAATATACAAGAGTGTTATTTCACCTGCATACGTCCTTCTTTTCTCTTTTTAAAGAGGTCAGCAGACATGTCAAAAAAGAAGTTCTCACTCTCTTGAGACACCAGGCCAATGTCAAAATATCTGATGATGGCATAAGGTATGTATTCTGCGGGAGATCGAATAAATATGCCAGAATCAGGACTGTCATTGTCAATTTTTGTCACAAGAATTGATTATTTGAAAAAAAAGGTTAGATGTAGCAAGTTTTAGCGACATTTTACTAGAATCTGGAAAATCAAACAAAGCGAGGCTTCATCAGTGGAGGTGAATTAGGAGAAAGTTTGAAAGCCGTTTTTAAAACACCATACATGTACATGTTTCTCAGGGACTAAACTGGCAGTTATTCACATTTCCCACTTTGAAGTCCACTTGTTCTATCACCAGGACTATGTCGCCTCTCAGAAATGGCTGGCCAAATTCAACCCACACTATGCGCACTAACCCACTGTGATGGCTTTCGAGTACTCACTTTGGAGAATCTCTATCAGCAGCCACTTGGTGGATTTCAGGCGCGAGAAGAAGTCCTTGGCATTCTTCTCAAAAGCCGCCAGGGTAAGGCTCTCGTCGTCCTCCGAATGGCTATGGAGTTGGAGGCTAAAGCCAGCCACACCTATGCAGCAGATGCTGAATGCACCATACAACCTAAAAGACACAACCTAAGACGGCTTGGTGCTTATATTGAGTGATCTGAGGGAATAAAAACTCTTGCAAATTCCAGTCAAGCTGCCATGTCTAATACAGAGAAAGTTAAGGTGTAGCTGCAAAAAATTTTCTTAGACACAATTTTTCTTCCACTTTGTATCCTTCTACACTGTTTGAAAACTCCTTTTCATTCCTATTTGGTTAACTGCAAAGGTTTTTTTGTTCAAATTGTCAACCCATAATTTACTAACTGAAAACATTTCTGAAAAATGTATTGCTCTGCAATAGAACAACAATAAATCATCAATGAGGAAATGGACACAGCAGTATTAATTTCCAATCTAATACGTACCGTGAATTTCTGTTCCATTAACAACGAACATTTTGAAACAAAACGACAAAGGAACCTGAGGAAATTTTCCCTCTGTAATCTGAGAATGTGAATAAAAAAGATGACCAGTCGTGTTACAGACAGATCGCAGGAGTATTTTCTGACAGGGATACTATTTACATGTAGGCTGTACATTGGCAGAGGCCATTGTTTCCCTAAATGTAAACAGTGCCCTCTGTTTAAAGCTTTTTGAGCAAAATATTCCTGCCACACCCAGCTTGTTGCTTGCACTGCCACATTCATCGGCTCATTCCAACATACCAGCCATTTCAGTGTACCGTATTTTAAACTAATTTTGGATTTTTTGCCCTGCCTGACATGTATTATGCTCGGCCTTAGAGGGCACACACCGAGTATACAGTGTAATAATACACGTTGGGCAGGGCAAAAAGTCCAAAATTAATTATTTCAAGACATAGTCATAGATATCAAGACATAGTCACGTACAGGTTCTTGAAAGATTTCACTCCGTGAAATGCTCCTGGGGAGACACGCTGTAGCTTGTTTTCAGATAATCTCCTGCAGATGAAACACGCATAGAAATGATAAGCACGCATGTTTTAAGAAGCGGCACGAATGATTTGTGATATTACTGTTCAGCCTATTGGCTTCAGTGCCCGATCCCAACACTACGGCAATGTTCACTTGCGCTATCAACTTGATATAGGCCTAATGGCGCAAATAACGTGACATTTTACTTGGTTGAAGGACAACAAACATAACGTAGCTGTTAGTTTGGGGGAGGGATGATTGATATTACAATACATCATGCCATTATACACCAGATTCAACTGCCTTACTTACAGAAAGTTAATGTATTTGTCGCGAGTGTCTTGCTTTGTCTGACTGAGAAACAGCCCGGGTGGAATTTCCTCCAACTTGCAGTTGGCTAGAGTTCTGCATCGCGAACAAAGATCATAAATTGTAACAAGACACGTGTCTATCGCTTCAACGAAAAACAACACAAACTTAACACTCGTTAAGAATGAAATGTTAACCTATACTATTTTGACATATGAATGATGCTTACATGAAACTGAGTTTCCATACGCTCCCAAAGGTGTGTGGCCTTAAAACCTTCAAGTCATTAACGACCAGCCACCTAATTGAACAAAATGGAATATGAGACAACAAATCAGTGTTGTTGTCGAAACCACCTCAAGACTAGACACAAGACCATGCACAAGTAACAGTGTGCACAGTGACAAAGGAATGCTTTAGTATAAGACTTAAAGGTTTTCATGGTGAAAGAAACTAGATTTATAGTAAAAGATTGCGGTAACACCATGTATTTATCTCTTCTTTGAGTATGTGTGGTTCTGAGAAGAACCGGGGAATAACTCGACGTTTCGAACAGTGTACTCTGTCCGTCTTCAGGACACTAATGCTTTAGAGTCAGTTCATTTTTTAATAGCTTGTGACTTGAACTCAGTCTGGAGGTCTTGAGTTGGTATCGTGTGGTCTTGTAAATAAGATGTTTTAAAGTGGTCTCAACTCGGCACTACCAATTGAAGTACAGTTGCAAAGTTATTTCTCTACCCACAATAATCCGCAAATATTTCTGTTCTTGACCACTATCACTATCAAACATTAAAAAATAACGACCTTGACTGCTAAAAGGCTATTATACAGTAAACTTGTTGGCATTTGACACGGTCACGTATGTGTCCGATATTTCTTCGGCAGTATATCCGTAGAGGTATTACCATTATCTCTGGAGTTTTGCGATGTTACACAAACTTTACACTCATTAAGAATGAAATGTTAGCCTAAATATACCACCCCTGTCGGTAAACGAGGCTTTCACATCAAACTACCAATATTTGAAACGACATACTTTTAGTCAATTTTGTGATGTGACGCGTTAATTATTAGGCAATACTCAACGTCGGAACGCTTCAAAGTGAACGTTTTCTCTAAACAATCATGTTTAATAAAGCAAACTTCAAGGCCATAAAATGTGGGTACGAAATTATGCAAACTGATCTTTTCCGACAGGAAATAAATGAGAGAAAAGAAAACAAAGTAGCCAAGATTTGACCCACGGACATCTTCCTTGCTTAGCCCGTTCCTTTCTTTCACCCACAACTTTTGCGAGCCATTTTTACTGACTGGTATTTTTTTCTTCAATATAATTTACCATAAACAACTGTACTGCCCGGTTGCATAATCTTGGTTACTTCTTTTAAATGCACACTTCCATGTACAGGGGCATTCGGTATACAAACCTCGTTTATAAACAGCAGTATAAGTAGTGGGATTTGGTGAGAATCACCTTAGAATTAATTCCCACTGACGTAAGCTCTTTTCCTATTTGAAAGACAACATTGAGACTGTGGCCAATTCAAAACACAACATTTCTTGAACTCATCATCGTAGCTACGTAATTCTATTACCAACTTCAGTATGGAAAGTTGGGCCAATAAACTGTCCACTGCCAGTACGAAACTTTTTTGTGTGTATTTTATTATAACAAATACGTAATGCTGAACGTACAAGGCAGTAAATTGCAGTCCTCTTGTGTTGTCTGGTCCAAGTTCTTCGAGTGTGTTGAAACTCAACATCCTGAAATATCAGATGGGCAAAATTTGCTTCCAATTAGTGTTTGTAAAATTGTCAAGGTGCTGTTCTTTTTTTTGCAGCACATCACATGCAGAATCTCTCGCAGACTGTCCACCAAATTTAAATCAACAATATTTTGAAGAGGAAAAAAGTCAGTGTATACTCAACTCGATATTGTGCGGTGGACCAGTGACAGAAATGAGATCACAGTTCGTTTGAACACAATATGTGAATAGCATCGCTGCGGCATTGCATTATCTTCTAATATTGTTTGCCATGATATGGGCGTTGCGAATAAGCCTTTGCGAGTTACATTTGAATGAACTCTGGTACACCGAGTTCTTTATATTCACGTGAACATAAGCAGTGAATTCTCCATGCTAAAGACATTGTTTGCCATATCTCGTGATTCGGGGCAAGCGTTTTCTTAGTTGCATTAAGAGACGCCTTGCACCAATGCACTGTTTTCAATGGATAAGCAGTGTACAAAGGAACCAGTCCATTCCATAGATAATGGCCATTATGCAAAAGCTTGCTTGCAATCACTTAATGCGTCAGTTTTAGGGGTGTTAGCGCAAGTGGTTAACATGGGGTGCGTTCGATTAGCTTCCCTGAACACACCAGTGTTACACTCAAGGGAAGCCTCAAAATGAGGCTTATCGAACGCTGCAGTGTGTTTTCAAGGCATTCTGGGTAAAAGGTCAAGTCCCCGCCTCGTTCCATCGTGTACGTCCATGCTCGAACAGTCCATCCGTGACGTCATTACACTCGGGCAGCCTCCAGAGACCCGCTCGCCAGCTGGGGTAGTGGCGGCTGACACCAGGGCAGGCACGAACATCACGTGATGGCTAAACGAACGCTCTCATGCAAGTTTGACTTAACGTGTAAGCTAATCGAACGCACCCTTTGCGTTTAAACGGTGTCTCTTGTCCTTCTTTTAAATTGCCCCTTCACTCGAATTTGCCCATTCATTATGGAACGTCCGGAATTATAGATTAATAGTTTCGTACACACGGCACATCACGTTGTGCACCGTTATGCAAGCCAGCGATTGGCAAAAACTGTGCTTATGTGCGGTAGCCAAAGAGAGAGCATTTTGTTTGCGTCACGTTTAATCCCATGTGCGTGGAGATATGCAAGCTCAAATGACACAAACCATAAAAAACCTACGTGTTTTTTTAGCAATATCACTGCTCGTTTCAGACAGCGTCGATACATCGGTCGAAGCAAAAGAGGTTCTCGCGCTTTTTTTCCAAAAAAAGTGTCCAAACTGCTGAGAGAATGAATAAATAAAATGTTTAAAATCAATTGTGCTTCCAACATGTTTTGACATCTTTAACCAGGAATAAGAGGAGTGGTCCTTCAAGTTTTCAATAGCGAAGCATTTCAAGAGGATACCCCGCACGATATGTGGGGCCGGGAAAGGGGGACCCCCCGTCTGATGCACAAGCTGTATACCCTATGGCTTTGTGCCTACTGCGCCCCCCTCGGAAATCTAAAAGGAATTCCAAAGATTCCATTAATTCAAAAGAAGACACAATAGAGGAGATCCCCCTTTGCCACATAATATCTTGCATTATGTTCCAAAGACTCCCATTGCGTTATTTTTCTGTGTGTCCTCGAAACTTAATATTAGGCCTAGTTATCACACGAGTGAGTTCCACGAGCGCTAGCGTGAAAATGAATTCATCTTCAGGCAAACTTGACGTGCAGTAAAGATTTTATAGGGGCCTGTATGCGGGCAAACGTTTCACCTTTGAATTTAAAGTAAGTTTTGCAGTTGTGCGTTTTGCTTGTAGCGTAAAAATAGCGCAATGCTTCGAATTAGAACAGCGCATTGCAGGGGGTTTGATATGAATCGTGCAACACAGTTATCTATCACGCTGTTTGTTACCCACAGATTGACAAATCAGAATTGAGAATTCAAGTATGGTTGAAGATAAGTAACCTTTATAAACACAGATTCTAATTTCACACACAAAATTTTCAGTGAGTGCTGACTTACAATTTAAAAATATTTCTTGGTCCTTCTAACACCTCAGGCTGCATTTCCGATATCTTATTATGCCCCAAGTCTCTGTCAATTGTAAAAGGAGAAAGGGAACAAAAAGAAATACGCTGAATTTATCAGGGGGTAAGCTCATCCTGAGATAATTTATCGAGAATTAAAAACACTTTAATTACAAGTGCAAAATTGCCCAATCCCCAATAAACGGAGAAGGGGGGTGGGGGTGATTATAGCCAAAATTCATGCGCGTCCTCGGTCCAGGTCGCTCATAGCGACTCTGAATAAGGCTTATGGGGGCTCTTTAGTGTATGGAAACATACCATCGATTATGATACTCTTCTAGGTGGACGACATACATGAACAGTTAAGAGCACCTGACAATCGGACTGCTGATAACCTCAAGTATTCAAATTTTATCAGTTGGGGAATTTCAACCAGCAGTGATTGAAATAATGACTGAGATCATATCGTGGTTGGTAAACCTTAGACTTAATGACAAGTCGGGGTGTGTTTGCTTTCCGTGAATTAAGGCCGAAATCAGCACGGCCCCATAAGTAAAGTGACTGGCTTAGTTTCGACTGATGTAACTTGATGGACCTATAAACTGCAGGGCACAGCTCAATGTTGCGCTGCCTTTGAACACCACCGTGTTGCAAAGTTCAAGACCACACCATAACACGACATCTTGGATTAACTTTTTGTGCATACTTACAGACGAATCAGCTCTGTGCACTTTTTGAAGGTGCCTGTCTCTAGGACTTCCAGGTTGTTCTCCCTGAAATTACTGTGAATGAAATACGCGTAATATCGTTGAGATATTCTGCATTGGAAGAGGAATTTTGGACAGAAACGTAAAAGCATACAGTGGTGCAATTCCGCGGAGGTACGGTGTAAGGTTCCAATTGCCGGGACTCCTCCAGTGTCCAATCTTGTATATGTTCATTCCCAATTTCAACGACACCAGCCAGAGCCGCATTATCCAATAGGCATAGGAGGTACTCACCAAACCGAGGCGATATTTCTCCAACGAAGATCGAATTATAAACTGGCTACACTGTTTGACTTGTTAAATTTCACCAACAGTTGTGTACCCCACGTATATTTGAACCACTTACCAGTGGGGTAACTACGGGGGCAGGTTCCCCCTGCGAATGCCCGTGCCCACTGGGTGCCCCCCTTAAAACCCATGAACAACCTCTGCTGCAGCTCACTGTCTTTTGATGCCCCCTTGAAAAAATGTTTGTACCTTGGGGGCCCCTCGGAAATAGTAGCCCTAGTTATGCAAGTGCCGGTCACTTCGTTTGTGCGCATGCACACTGAATCACAATAAAAGCCAAACGCCAGAAAATGGCTGTTGACTCAGGCAGGTTGACCCTAAAAGTAAAGGATCAAAATCGATTACGCTTACTGTTTCCGCCTCATTTCCACACAGAATTTAAACACTCAAAGTCCCTGGGTTTCCAGGGGAGTGGAGAGATCGTTAGACATCGTGGAAAGGTTATAAATACATTATTTTATGGGTAAATTGGGCAAATGGTTTTGTTACCCTCGGGCGGTAAAATAATGGCGGACTTATAGCAGTGTGCTCAGACAAGTCTGGTTTGTATATACATGTATATATAAATATATGTGTATCGACGTCCATGGTACCGAGACCAAAACTATGAGTAGGATCTATGGTGGAGTAATTATGTGGGGTTATGTAGTTTAGATCATTTAATTGAAAGAAGTTACTGGTTGCGCATAAGTGTACATTACTTGCATGTACATGTACAGGCACGGGGCAAATTGTGACATGTAAATTAATGAGACGGGCACATGTACTTGAGGATTAAGTGACATGTAAATCCCTTGCTTATTGGAGATGATTATTGCTTTAATTTTGAAATTGTTGGAATGAATGGACTTCAATTATATTAGATTCTATCTCGAAGGTAATTAGACAGTAATCCTCCCAGTACTTGAGGGATATTGATTTATCATCTTTATTCCAATGTACATGTAATTTTAGGATTGGCTAATGACAATAGGGTGAACTCTTTGTTATTTCCATCAGGAGGAAGTCCACAGTGTGAATTTAATTTTCTTGGCCATTAATCAATTTGGAAGGATGAGTAGATAAACTGTTTTTCCAGACATTTCCAATTTCATCATTTTAGGGTCAAACTGTGCCATTTCAGTACATTCAGATTATACATGTATAATTCCTGCCATTCACCTAGAAGGTACAATTAAGTTAAGTTGTGTTTCTTTTTCTTTAAATTCCTGTTTGCCGTCGCCGCTGTTGGCCTGTCTACTGCTGAAATGTAAATAGCAATAACACCAGCAGAGATCCGAGCCCAGGGTGTTCTGGGGTGCCTGTTCATGCGCACCCCCCACCAGATAGCGCCCCTCCCACACAATGGAAAACGAAGAAGAAAAGGTTTTTTTCTTAGAATAGATAAACTTTTTGTTCAAAAGAGGTATTAGTCTTTCATGCGGCATCATGTTTATTCGAAGGTAAAACTGACAAAATTGTGAAAATAATTAGGTGAAACGCGTAGCTTTTATATAATTATGGCTTGTCTTAAAATTTAAACACACTCAACCTGGATTATTTTCAGGGGGCCTTTCTTACACAGAACCTTAGATATCAGCACCATTTGAAAGATTCTGGATAATTTATTCACACACGAAGTCCTAAAGAGGAAATAGCAGTGCAAATCCCGTACAAGTGTCATGACCGATATGCTTCGTCTGCTCTGAATAATTTTTCAGACTGACAACCATAATGTCACTATTGCGCAGGCGCGAATACACAACTAAATCATGGTGCACGCACAGTCTATGGGGACAAAACATACGTGACCCAAAGACGAATTAGATGATGACGTGCTATTGCAAAAAATTTGGGGATGGATTTTGCGAAACACGTTGGCTCCAAAATAGCGCCTTGAAACAGCCAGAAATATGCATGTCTCGATATCTTACGCGTGTTTAAAGCTTCAAACTACAGCTTCTTTATTCGGCGGCTGAGCTTCAGAAGATGAGAGGCTCCAGACCTAGCAAGCGCTTTGAAATCTTGACAGTGTACGTGCATTAGGGTAGGGCCGGCGTAATGGAAGACAATACCAATTGACTTTGATTAATCGGGTTTAACCGAACACTGCACTTACACTGATAGGAGGTGGATTCCATTTTTCACGATGGGCTTAATGTCTTGTAGTCGATTCCCGTCCGCATGACTGTAAAACACGAAAACGTTTAGATTGCTTCTTAATTAGACTCCTTAATTAATGCTCACACTTAAAAGCACACCATTCTCCCTCATCCCATCAACCAAAACTGTTATTCTTAGTGCTCTGTATAAAGACTTTTACAATTGTGATTTTTCCTTTGCGCAGGAGTAAAAAATGATTATCAACACGATTCAATGTGATTTTCTGAAGAAAAAATGAACAAAGCCAGAAAAGCTGCGAGAAAATGATCAAAATTGCTCCCATGTACATTTTCAGTGGGCCCTGAGTTTATAGTGAAAGGTCTATTGAGATATATCCTCAGATCTCCGTTTTCAGTGAGAACAATGCAGATCTCTATGCGGATAAAACCGCTTTTACAGGTAACAACAACACAGGGCTCTGCGTGGGTTATTCCATTTTGTCTAGCAGGGAAAACGGTTGACTGGAGGGACCGTGACCTAACTTTGGCTCATATTAAATTGGCATGTGTTTCAAACAGATGAACGTATAAACCCTTCGATGAAATGTTATTACTTTCCAAAACCAAAACCAAACCCCAAACCAAAACCAAAGCCCAACCCAACCCAACCCAACCCAACCCAAACCCAAACCCAAACCCAAACCCAAACTTATAACCATATTACATTTTACTTACAGAAATCTCACGGACTCCGGCAATCCAAAGGGTTTCTCGATCAAGTTGTTGGTTAAGTTTCTAAGTGGGAAAATAAAGCGAAACGACGGATCCCTTGTCACTGCAACCAACCGTGCTATTGGGAATGAGGGACAGTGTGAATGTGGAACTGTAACCTTTCCAGAGTGGGAAAAGGACACATTTAACAAAAGGGGACGTGAAATGTAAAAGATTGGGCACTTTTTTTGAAACAGCAAACCAAAATCAAACAAATTATAAATTCCGTTCAACATCTTATAGTAAGCAAATACGCGATCAAAGAGTCTGGTGCTGGTTGAATACAGGCGATTCACAATAGTGCCCCTCCAAGAGTATGCAATGCGTTGGCCAATCACAACACGCGAAATCTGTCGACCCTTTCCACACGCGCATTGGGTCGACCGATTTCGCACGTCGTGATTGGCCAACGCGTTAAAACCTCCTGGATGTGCACGATTGTGAATTGCTCGTATTGAAATTATAATTTCGGTTTTGGTCCGTTGTACATTACTCAGATGGCCTCCCGCATTAGTTCCCTTATAACAATAAGTACTGGGCCCACAAAATCAAATTCGAAACTTACATTTTGATCAGGGACTTGAATTCCAGTAAACTATCATAAGGTATCTCATGCAAGAAATTGTCTCCCAGTTCGCTGTTTAAAGAGAAGTAAGAACTTTAATGCGAAGTAAAAAAAAAGTTAGGAACCTGAGTGTCCGAACACCTGTTTGTGACTTGCTCGCTCCAGCAAGTTTATTACATGCCAACTACGAGAACACAAGTCTTTGAACACCGATGCCTACAATTCGTGATGTACTGATGTACTTCCTCTTTAAATCTCCTAATTTCAGACTTGGTTCACCAAACATAAATTTATGTATAGACCTCTTTGTTCACTATTTGTGCATTCAGATAAATTTTCCTTTCTACAAAACGCACCTTTTCTAGCAATATTTGGTATTTAAGAAGGAGGTATACTTTCATTTTGCAATCAGTTGTGCATGTACTATTATTTTTGCCACATTGACAATTGAGCGATATATTTTTGACATTTTATTCCTCTTGCTTTTAACGCCCACCTTTTCTTTGCCGATCCCTGGTAAGCCTATTAACTGCCACTGTCAAGTGAAAAGATGTCAGTGCACCGTCATACTTACAGCGACACAGTGTCATTGGGGATGCCCGAGGGTAGTTCTCTGAGGCCTTTGCCCGTACATATGACGGCGTGCAGATGCTTGATACACTCGCACACATCACAGGCGTCCCCCGTTGAGTTCATCGCGACCACCGAGGTCGCGAAACTGAAAAGTAGTACCAAACAGACCATGATCGACGCATCCAGAATATGTCCTCCGTCTGCGCTAATGCTGCTAACTAAAAAGCGAGGCGTTTTTTATATGGCGTGCAGGTGGCATAATGCGATCACAAATTTACTGCAGGTATCGTGTACTGTAGTAGAAGGGTATTCCCCTTGTGTCTACCGTTAATGTCGTTGCCCGCCAGCTTAGTTTTTATACAGGTTTCTGTGGATATGTTGTTTTGTTATGATATATTGACGCGTTTACCTGGTGTATTGCAATCACAAAGAACTTTCCTGCAGGTGTTCCAGTACAGGACGGGAAGGGTATTCCCTTTGCGTCAAAATGAATTGTTCAATTCAAAGTAAACTGCCAATACACTGCAACGGTATTGTCAATGCGGGAGTTATTGTTCCATACACCAATCTCATGCTTCATGAGAATATGTGAGGCCCGCGTTTCACACCAATCCGTCTCTGGCAATTCTGTTCCATAAGCGTTGGAAGGCTCTGGAAACTTAAAGTACAGGTACAACAATTTCTGGATGACAGGAAAACCTGTCATCTTGACTAAGCAAGTGATTGGGAGCTGAATCTAATTCCAGAAAAGACATTTTGTGAACTGAGTCTACTGTTCGGTACTTTGAGGTTTCTATTCCCCCATATTGTCGCGACGAGAATCAACTTGCGTCCCTCGCTGTTTCGCCTGTTTCGCCAGCAATTCGTTTAAGGTGAATTGGACCAGGGTTCCAGCTTATTTGCTCTGTCAAAATTACTTACTTTTCTTACACACGAACATTACCCAATAAAGGCACACTTTTGTTAAACCTTATTGCTTTTGATGTGTTAAAACTTTTAATTATCTGACCGCATTGTTTCTTTGAGCATTGTAATTTCTATTTGATTTTCTGTTGCATCCATGAAAATTAAAGCTTTTCGGATCATTTGCATTTACTAATAGTTTGGAGATTTTAGGGGATGTGGAGAAGCGCTGCAAAAGGGAAAACATACCTAGACGATCTTCCTCCTATATGTATTACACCTACTGTGTAATGAGTGTAGACTGTACATTTGGTGTCTAAATCAAATCTAAATTAAAAATTACATAGAAAACAAGAGAAACTATTCATGTAAGTATGAACAATACCGGTAGTGAATTATAGTGAGTAATATGTATGCTAACACCGGAAAGTCATCCCTGACATGGTTAAGATACAGATTGATAAATAGGATTTATGGAAGAAAAAAGACACAGTGGATTACAACTTAAACGAAATTTAAAGATCAATTGTTTTTCCAACGAACCATTTTTTTCAGGTCAAAAGTGACAAAATGGTCTGGAACGAATTACACGCTTTTGCCAAGCTGCACGGACCATGTCAAATCGTATCGTATAGTCTACATTCACCAAGTTCGTGAGGTACAAAATGTGCAATCACACAATCGTTATTGGATTCACTTGTAAGTTGATTATGTCTAACCTTAAAGTATGCATGTTGTTAAACATTATATTGGTTCTCAAGTGAAGAGGTTCTATAGCTCTATGGTTCAGCAATGTGCACAAGGACCTATCCCGTAAACCATCTACGTTTGCTTCGTGTAGCTTGTGGTAAAATAACCCTTCAGGAACGTTCAGAGCAACCTTGGACCTCATATGCGTGTACGTCATCCACCAATTGCGCAGTGCGTTGCATTGCGTTATTGCGCAGTACCGCTTCATTCTGGTCACGCCGGAGAAACGACTGTTTGGCGACTTAGTTCATTTCAGAAATATGCGATTGTGGTAGAGTCATCAGGAAATAAATGTGGCTCCGTTAACTTGAAGACACTTGAGCATGTGACCTGTACATGTATGCTGTTACCAATTTTCGAATACCTATGTAATTATAAGCTGTAGTTTATAGTGCATACAAAACACAGTCCAAAACTGAAATTCGAGTCCATGTAATGACAGTCTTTAACTCACATTTTTACCATTTTAACACTACGTACATGACCAATTGAATCTATGTACACCACAACCTGACAACACCGTATCTACCATGATAATCATCACTGATGCAAACTGTCTGGAAAAAATGAATAATAGTTAAAAATGATAAAAATTTTAAAATTAAAAATACAAAAAAAATGATTAAAGAACAAAATTAAACCTCATAAGCTGGAACTCCAGGCTTGCCTACTTTCTATCTCTTTGTATAGACTTAGGCCGTGTACATTGTGTTCATTGTCGTGTCCATTACTCCGGGTATTCTATTTGCACGTCTGCGGAGAAATCTTGTTCGGTGTCATCAAGGAAGTGATACCACTCTGATCGACGTTGTGAGGGTCGATGACAACAACTGGCGCATACTGTAGCGATGCATCCTCCGTGGCGACAGCAGCATCCTTGCCTCCACAAAGCCTTCGCTCCAGTCCACAGTAAAGTCACTACAGCAATGAAAGCAGAGAGAGATAACATTTTCTCCTCAGTATTTGCCAGAACATATTTCTTTTGCATAGTTTTCATTGAGAGACACTGAGTTGTCCATAACATTAAGTTTGACTTGCATGCTTTCTTGAAGAATTTAATCATTATGCTTATAAACGAGATCGTGGGAAAAAGATTCTTACCCACGACAAACACAATAATGCTGAGGTTCAGAAACACAAGAATGACAGACAGGATCTCCTTCCTCTCCTCGCCGGATTGGCTGTGTTCACTGGGCAACAGAAGCAGTGACGCCGCCAGCAGGTTTAGGAGAATGGTGCCCAGTGAGCACATCTGCAGGCGATGCTCTGCGGCATCCTTCATGGGCTTGACGTAGGCGTGCAGGAGAAGAAAGCCGACCGAAATGACGATGGTTGCAAACATGGTAAAGTGGTCACTGGGGCCGTACAGCAGCACAAACAGCGTTTGGACGATTTTGCGAGCAAGTTCCAAGATCTCCCAGTACCAGAACTGCGGTTTATAGTTTTCACACAGGAAACTTTCCCAGATGAATTCATCCTGGCTTGATGGTTCCAAATGCAGCAGCGGCTCATCGTCGTCAGTCTGGTCAGAAGCTTCATGACTTTCACCAACGCGACTGGCATTTAAACTATGAGCCCTACCAGCAACATCAAGCAGAGGCCGATCCTCACTTTCCCGTCTCCCGCATTCATCTCTGGTAGACTGCACAACGTCTTCTGATTCCAACAAGATACCCGGAATGCCCTTTGCCCGTTCTCTATTGGTCCACCACAAGAGGAGAAGCAACACCAACGGAAAACCAACAACATAAGAGAGGGCGACTTCGGCGGCGTGGTTATAAGAAACGTGCTGTTGTGTTCGGCAATCAATCGAGTAATCAGCCCGAAGTCTAGTGACGCTTACAGAGTGGTCATCGTTTACATAAAAGAGTTGACATCCAGAGGGTAACAGGGTAAGTATCACACTGGACAAGCTTGGATAGGAAACAAAAAGCAGAATGACCACAAACAAGTAACACCTCTGCTTAGTTTTGGCTACAAGACCTGTTCGTTTTTCAACAGGCATATTCCTTGTCTTCAAGTAACACTTGGTTAAGCTGTAATAACAGCAGGCCGCGAACATAACGAGTGCCACAAAACTAGTGCCGACCAGTAACTCGATGTAGATTTCAGGATAGGTGAATCTTGGGAAATAACATCTGGGACTGATAATTAACTGCATTATATTCACCTCCAGCAGCCTAAAGAGAGAGCCGACACTTGTCAGTATCCTCGGCCATGAAATTTCTTCCAAAGCCGAGAATATCTCCCCCGTGACCTGGTAAAACCCCAGTAAAATTTTCCCTCGAGCCAGCAGCACGCTGACAGGAGACCGGCCTTTCTTTCGGCCCTTGCGTATTTGCCAAGCGGTGACTATAACGATCAACGCAATGACAGTCAACAGTAGAAGGACCTCAAGGAGGAACCACCACCACTCAGGACATTTGAAGCAGTGGTCAAACCACGGGTAAAAAGACGGACTGCACTGGGCGCAAAGCCACCCCGTGTAGCCTTCCGCACAGGTGACGTTAATACCACCCATCTCAGCGTTGACGCACGACTCACTACGAGGACATCGATGGACTTTAGGCAACACGCCTAGAAACCTCGTGGTCTCATTGTCGTATTCGTTGGTCTCTGTGAGCACATTTTGGACGAATTGTTGATAAGATTGATAGTTGTCAGCCCTGACCCAGTCCCAGGTCCACCAGAATCCAGGTAACAGATGTTGGTATTCACCCGAACAGTTGACTCCTTCGTTTGGGCAGAGTTGGCATTCACCGAACCTATCTGTACGGAAGAAGTTATCAAGACAAGGACAAGCACGAAAGCCAGCGTGGAGGCTTTTATTGGTGCCCGTTGGACACACCGTACAGTTGGCAGGACTGGTACCAGGATGGGCCTCTGGTGTAACGTAAGTCCCATTGTTGCATCTTTGGCAATTGATACCTTGAGAGGCGTTCGCAACTTGGCCGGTCTTGATTTGGTAAAATCCTCCTGCATGCCAGGAAAACAAAATGTTGTAAAACTGGTTAATAGCAAATTCATTAGGAATCAAGAAATCGACAAACACACAAAAGAAATGTAAGACCTTTCGAAAACCTCAAAGCCAAAACTAATTAAAAGAGATAAAATATCCACATGTAGTTTATGTCAATAGTTTCCAGACTGATTTAAAGTTTTTGCTACAAGTGGTATGTGTTTTCGTGTCAAATGATTATTTCTCCGAGAAAATGTTTGGTAGGTTCAGTTATATCCCAAAGACCATATTTGACTTTTTTTAAGTAGTTGTCCCGCTTTTTCTCAATGTTACTTCCAGCATACGCTTCATGAGTATAGGAATTTACGTCACAGTTCTCTTAACGTTAGACTATTACCAAAGGTAATAGCTTTTTCTGTGAGGCTTTATACCTGGAGGGCATGTTATGCAATAGCTGTTTGTCCGCGAAGTTCCAAATGTGCCCTGGGGGCACGGTGTGCACTCCCAGTCTTCTTTCTGGTGCCATCTACAGTTAAATCCCGACTGGCTAAAAATGTCTGCTACACGCCTGGTCACGATTATCTGTTGGGCGAATCCGTTGCCAACTAATTCACTGCATGAGAATGACAGTTTGGAAGAATTAAAAGATGTCACTGATCTTGGGTCCTGTTTACTAGAGAGGGGCATCACAGTGGGTTTGTTCTGCAACTTTTGCAAACGAGGAAAGTCATATTGATATGAGAAGAAATGTGTCTTGTAGGCTAAGGTGTAGGAAGCATGTCAGCAGTACACTGTTTGCTTAAGTTGTAGTTTCATAATTATTAACAGATATTTCACCCTCCCTCTATTACTCACATTTTGACATCATTTCTGTTCGTTATTGGCGCAAATTCTAAGATGTTCTCGATTGCTCTGAAAAAGAGGAGAATAAATGGTCTGTGATATATATTGTAACTGCAGCTGACACTGTTGTTAATTAAACAGATTGTGATTTTTAATGATTTTAATGATCATGATTTTTAATCATGACCTTTTGTTTTGTTCCAAAGACCCTTGGAATTTTTTTTTATATTTTTGATATAGATTAGATTAGATAAGATTAAAAAGACAGATTATGGCGAAATATCAAGTTTCATCCGATTATCCTCCCGGTGTCTCAATATCACTGACATTTCTTCCAGCAGTTTTGTTGAAGGTGTACGGAGAAAGTTGATTTTTACACAGGACCCCACTTTCCACATAAAGTACAAACTTACACGTAACTATCTCTGCCTAGATCTTGCCAAACGGTATCTGGAATTCTCCTCAAGTTGTTGCCATATAAAGATCTAAGTTAAAGAAAGAAAAAAAACGGAAAACTAGTTGACGGAAATATATCAGATACTTTTTTCCTGTCAGCCTGGAAGTGAAAGTAATTGATGCGAAGCACCAAGGATGGAGGGAGTTACTCACATGTAAACGAGAGTTTTGTTCCTGGTTGCAAATGACCGCTCCCCTAAGGACGACAGTTGGGACTGGAATAAGTATCTGCCAAAATGATCGAAACAGTTTTGAAAAGGCATTCCGAGAGTACTGTGGCAGTGCATGTGGTGTAATTCGGTAAACACAACGTGCAGTGTCCCTATTCGAGAACTTGGTTAACATATATCCTACTATTCTTCTGAAAAGGTTTTTCTCTCTTCAAAATTGTTCATACTCACAGACGCGTTAGTTCTGTATCGTAAAACAGCCAGTCCACTAGTTCAGTGATTGGATTGTCAAATAGCATTCTGAAGGGAAAATACAAGAATATTCCTGATCATCACAGGTTTTAAAGCTGCAG
The DNA here is from genome assembly GCF_054643075.1 of Acanthaster planci. NCBI lineage: Eukaryota > Metazoa > Echinodermata > Asteroidea > Valvatida > Acanthasteridae > Acanthaster > Acanthaster planci. Next base: position 17,905,206 of record NC_141787.1, on the reverse strand, counting down.
TTTAAAAGTTGAAAATATAACAACGTCATCCGCAGAGAAAACAGAGGTACCTTGGCATCCTGTTTTTCCTGTGGGGTTTGGCATGGTTTGATTTGATTTTTGTGTGTTTTTGTTCTTGTGTTAGGGTTAGATTCAAATGGGTCGGCTCAGTTTGGTTTGATTTTGTTTTACTTTGTCTGGTATCTGGTTTGAAATTTCCAGCATATTGGAGAATCGCTAATTGCTCACAAAAATCGTAGCGATCGAAGTCCTCTGAACACCTCTTCCTGCAGGACACTGATTCTGTTTCGTTGTAAGTAGAGATTAAGGAGGTCTGTCTGTGATCGGAAAAGTCCAGTGGGGATGAAAGTCAGCTGATTGGATGATATGTCCCTAAAATGACGCAGAGATGATAGATGATACAAATTATTCGTGCTAAACCCCTTGCTGGCAAAGAAATGTTAATAAGTCATTTAGTGGTCAGTATGATAATTTTCACACAAAGCATGCTTCGTTTTCCAGGCTTTTTAAAGCGAATTAATCTCCATGTGGTCAGTTATGGCCCTCTTAAGCGCACTCGATGGTGCCTTAGCAAATTAAGGTCAAAACTCGGTCAGTGATTTAGCAGCAATCATTTCCTGACAAACATCCCAATGAATGGGAAAACATTTGTCCTGTTAAATCAGTGTGGACTGTCGAATATGCACTAGTGTAGACAAAGATCAGTGTTCACCAATGGTTCACAATTAACTGTTTGGTGACATACTGTCCAATTGCTGATGTGTGCTTCGCGTTACACAAAATTTGTCCCTTCACAACAGTGACAACACGTTTTTGGTTAACCTACCGAGGTTTTTCATTGAGTTCATCCATGCCCTTTATTAATGGTTGTTTCAGAAAACAACACGAATTCCATTTCCTTAACATGTTAACATATCACACAAAATGTAAGGAAAAGCCCATGTACATTTCTCGTGAATAAAAAAAGAGAGAGTTTTTGAAGGTCGAAATACTTACAGTGTGAGTATTGAAGTGTTTTGAAACGTATCCTCCGGGAGGCCTTCAGAAACGAGTCTGTTGTGAGCAAATTCACTGCAAAGTGCAAAAGAGTTCAAAATTATCATGTGTTTTTGGTTTAAGAGGAATCCAAATTTGAAATTGTCGCCTTGCATGTGTGTGATTTTTTTTTGTTGAAAACAAAAATTGTTTTGAATGGTTTTAAATTCCCACATTGATGTCCTCTGTTAAATCCGCAAGAAAACCACAGGAAAATGTAGTAAGCTTGTACCCAAACGCTATTGTTATCTTATATTAACAAGCCACATGAAATAGCCTCAGGCTATCCTCCTCTGCTGTCAATGCTTGTCTAGAATTGGGCCAGTCGTTTACTATAGCGAGTGTGAACTCGTTGCCAGACAGCGTGGCATTGTGTGGAGCGTACGCCATTCGCTCGTCCAATTAATCCCCATCCCACACGATGATGACGCGTATCCATGAAAATACCTGCTGTTGTTTCGACACATTCATTGAAAATTAATTATGGATTTGCCTGACGTGTCCCACCCGAGTACGCTTGTGGTTTTTTTTCGCAACCCGTGGGGACATACACTGAGCATACAGTGTTAAAATACACGTCGGGCAGGCAAATCCAAAATTAATTTACATCTCCCCGGCGCAAACCCAATGATTCAAAGCATTCACGCACACACAAGGCTTCTTTACGAGCGATACACAGTCGCTGATAAAACAGCAGCTCAGATCACCGTCTCTACTGCGCCGTCTGGTTCCCAGACCAAACAGATCCAGATTGTGTTTGGCATCGGTCAGCGATTGGGAGTTTATCGCTTTAGTACATGAATGGCCTATATCGAAACCAAAATTTCACGGACTTTTACGAATTGGAAATCTCCAAAAGTAATACATCAGAGTATTAATGGGGTGAGTGATCCATACACGTAAAAGGGGTTTCATAGAAGGCATTTTCGCAGTCAACACTTTCTGAATGGACCGCTGTGGGGCCTAGGGCACGGACGTATATAAAAAAAACCTGGACTTGCAACGCCTTTGTATGAAAAAGAAGCCAACCAGCGGCCATTTTATCGAGCCGAATACAAAGGCGTGGGTTGGCTCCCTACTATTGACGTCAGGAAGAACAAAGGCGGGCATTACCAGGAAAGCTTTGTATTCGGCTCGGTAAAATGGCTGCGAGTGGATTCAATGACTCTATAAGCTGATTAAGGGCATTGCGAGTCCAGATTTTATTATACACGTCCGTGGCCTAGGGCCGTTTTCCAGTACTCAACTTCGGCTGCGTCTCAGGCTTCAACTGTTTTTTTAACTACCTGAATTTGAAGCTGTAAGTGTACCGATTAGTGTAATAGTGCCACAAAACAAATAAGATGCAAGAGAGCAAAAACTTACAGTAATCCAATTTGATTTAACGCCTCAGGCCCACAATCGGGGATTGGTTTCGGGGACGAAGCCTGAGACAGAGATGAAGTTGAGTATTGCGAAACGGCCTACGATACGGAGGGAGTCCAGTAGACTGGCCCCCTGTCTGGGGCCAGGCCTGGGCAAGCCAGGCAGCCGTTGATGTAAACAATCCTTGATGTCTGCCGTCTGGAAAATGTTTTTACACATTCCCATGGGATTAGGCAGAATCTGGCTGGAGTATATTCTTTCTGGCTAAGGGGAAGCCCCTATGTTTACAGTGACTAAACCAGGCTGTTCAGCATGAACATCAGAGGTAGGATATCACAGGAGCTTTTTATAGTTGGCCGTAAAATTTTTTAAAGCAAGAAATTAGGAAAAAGGCGTTCCAAAATGGACGTGGGAGCCCTTTCTTGCAAAAAAATTAACGTCACCCTCGAGGTTTTGATTTCCTGAAAGCAGATCTAAGCCACATTTTTACTCCTAAATATATTTTGTTTCTCTCAGGGAGTGTCACAATAACAAAATAAATCCGAAAGCTACAGGTTCGGTCTTTTTCGTGAAAGAAATCTGTAGTATAGGGAGTCTGTGTAGTTTCTCTGTCGGTGGCATCTTGTGATAAGTAAGGTTATCGATTTCGATGAGTGAAAACAAGTGGAAGTCAAAGTTCAACGATTCGAGTTGGAATATTTACAACATCAAAATGAAAAGTACGGTACACTAGCAAATTACAAATTAATCGCTACACGTGTAACTAATGAAATGGTAACCAGTGAGACTTCTCCAAGAGCATGTGCTTTCCAGATTTACTGATACATCATGTAAGATATTCAATCTGCTTTTGACACTCATCATGCTGTTAAATGCGCAGTCTCGTTGATTAGATCCACGTAACAGTACAGAACACTTACATCACTCCAATTTCTGTCAAATTTTCAAACATGTTGCTCGGCAGAGAGGTAAGCTCGTTTCTGTCTAAGTATCTGGGAAATGAATAAAAAAATCCTATTTCGTGATTAGTCTTCAAACAATCTTTTTTTTTAAATTCAAATTTCCTTACATTATATTCGGGTTCGGAAATGGACACAACAGTATTAATCTCCAATCTAATACGTACCGTGAATTTCTGTTCCATTAACAACGAACATTTTGAAACAAAACGACAAAGAAACCTGAGGAAATTTTCCCTGTCCGTAATCTGAGAATGTGAATAAAAAAAAGATGACTAGCCGTGTTACAGACAGATAGCAGGAGTATTTTCTGACAGGGATACTGTTTACATGTAGGCTGTACATTAGCAGAGGCCATTGTTTCCCTAAATGTAAACAGTGCCCTCTGTTTAAAACTTTTTGAGCAAAAAAATTCCTGCCACACCCAGCTTGTTGCTTGCACTGCCACATTCATCAGCTCATTCCAACATACCAGCCATTTCAGTGTCCCGTATTTTAAACTAATTTTGGATTTTTTGGCCTGCCTGACGTGTATTATGCTCGGCCTTAGAGGGCACACACCGAGTATACAGTGTAATAATACACGTCGGGAAGGGCAAAAAGTCCAAAATTAATTATTTCAAGACATAGTCATAGATATCACGTACATGTTCCTGAAAGATTTCGCTCCGTGAAATGCTCCTGGGTAGACACGCTGTAGCTTGATTTCAGATAATCTCCTGCAGATGAAACACGTATGGAAATAATTTACATGCATGTTGCAAGAAGCGGCACGAATGATTTGTGATATTACTGTTCAGCCTATTGGCTGCAGTGCCCGATCCCAACACTACGGCAATGTTCACTTGCGCTATCAACTTGATATAATGGCGCAAATAACGTGACATTTTACTTGGTTGAAGAACAACAAACATAACGTAGCTATTAGTTTGAGGGGGGTGATTGGTATTACAATACATCATGCCATTATACACCAGCTTCAACTGCTTTACTAATACTTTTGGAATAACTAATGTTGGTTTTGTACTCAAGGTCAGTCACCGTTATGCAAGCCAGATATTGGCAAAAACTGTGCTTATGTGCGGTAGCCAAAGAGAGAGCATTTTGTTTGCGTCACGTTTAATCCCATGTGCGTGGAGATATGCAAGCTCAAATGACACAAACCATAAAAAACCTATACGTGTTTAGCAATATCACTGCTCGTTTAGGACAGCGTCGAAACATCGGTCGAAGCGAAAGAGGTTTTCGCGCTTTTTTTCCCCAAAATAAAAAGTGTCCAAACTGCTGAGAGAATGAATAAATAAAATGTTTGAAATCAATTGTGCTTCCAACATGTTTTGACATCTTTAACCAGGAATAAGAGGATTCGTCCTTCAAGTTTCCAGTAGCGAAGCATTTAAAGAGGATACTCCGCACGATATGCGGGAAAGGGGGACCCCCGTCTGATGCACAAGCTGTATACCCTATGGCTATTGTACCTACTGCGCCCCCCTCGGAAATCTAAAAGGAATTCCAAAGATTCCATTAACACAAAAGAAGACACAATAGAGGAGATCCCCCTTTGCCACATAATATCTTGCATTATGTTCCGAAGACTCCCATCGCGTTATTTTTCTGTGTGTCCTCAAAACTTAATATTAGTTATCACACGAGTGAGTTCCACGAGCGCTAGCGTGAAAACGAATTCATCTTCAGGCAAACTTGACGTGCAGTAAAGATGTTATAGGGGCCTGTATGCGGGCAAACGTGTCACCTTTGAATTTAAAGTAAGTTTTGCAGTTGCGCGTTTTGCTTGTAGCGTAAAAATAGCGCAATGCTTCGAATTAGAACAGTAGGGGGAAATGGAGAGTTCTGACCCACATCCCCTTTTTCACCGTTTTCAGCAAAAAACCCTGGGTAGTACATCGACTCAAAAAATCGGGGGAATCCCCTAAAAATCTGCAATTCCAGATTTTAACAATTTTCCCTGGGTACATGATCGACCCCAAAATCCGGCTCTAAAATACCGGATAAATATATACCTTCTGAGCCAAAATCTCTATCACCCACACGCGCCGGGGATTTCCACTTACCTTGAACTTTTGACCCCGGCGCACTTTTCCTGAAAAGAACTCGTGACTAGCACCGATCGCACAAACAATCACGCACATACAAATAAGGGACTTCCCGTCGCTGGCCCGTTATAAAAAACGAAAAAAAATAAATAAACACGACATAAAAATAAATGGTAGATCAAACTACAAACGTGAATTGTTATTTTTGCAAAGACACGAGAAATTCGATCGACTTGATAGATTCGTACGATTGCTTTCGTTGTTTAAATTCCAAAAGTTTATGCAAATGCACTGATCGTAAAGAATGCCACAATTGTCACCAATGTAACGATTGCGTCAGATGTAAGGACTGCTCCACCTGCGACAATTGCGTTAGATGTATAAATTGCGTGGCTTGTTTTAATTCATACGACTGCCGAAATTCAAATGTCTTGGACAGTTGCGAGGACTGTTACGAGTGTGCCCATTGTATCGAGTGTTTTGGTTGTACGTACTGCACCTGCTGCGTAAATTGTGTCGAGTTGGAAGGAATGGATCACGTGGTGCTCGTAGACGGTAAGCATAAACAGCTGAGGCACGCGCGAGAGAACGAGCCACTGCCCAATTCAGCGACTAAACTCGACGCGGATTTATACAAAATTGGATTAATTATTGAATACGACGCTGACGTCGAACATTTAATTAAAGTAGAAATCCCAGGTTAATTTTTTCCTTAAATGAATGAACTATTAATAAAAGATGACTGATGCAGAGCTTTGTCACTTGCTGAATCTAAAGGAAGAACACATAGCGGGATCTCAAAAACAAAGTAAACTGATACCCGCTTGTAACCACCAAATACTTGAAATAGACGAAAGATATGCGTGTGAAAATTGTGGTCTAATTTTTGGATGGGTTTCCTCGTACACCCCCGTAGACATGGGAGATCGATACTACAAGCATCACGTTTGGAGGAAACCGCCGCCACCAAAATCGAGAAAAACCCTACAAAAATATAACATTTGTTTTAAAAACGGCGAAGCGGGTGAAATAGAAGATAAGTTCAACCAAGTTTTAAATGGTAAGATCTCTAGAGGTAAACCGTTAAAGGCTCTAATCGACTCAGAAAGATCGAAGAAATTAAATCTCTCTGACGCTAGCTACAATACTACTACCGATGGTACTTACGGCTAAACTAAAAGCCGTTAAAATGCTTACGATCGTGACGCCGTGCTGTCTTAATAAAATATTAATTCGTTCGCGTAAAGTTAAATCTTTACCTAGAGCTGTTTGAATTGTTTCTTTTAACGTTTCAAATTGGTTTCTAAATCCCATGTTTAATTTTTTTCGCTGGGTATTCAATGCTGCAAACTCATCGTTAAAATCTCTAAGAATTTTAAGCTCTGATTCTTTTTGTTCTTGCGTGATACCTGGTTCCTTCAATGCATCTTCAGTTCTTTGAATATTTTCTTTTACTCTTGCAATCTTAGCTTCTGCAAGTTTTAATTGACCTCTTAGTGTTTGTTAGCTTTGGTCAAGACTTCTAATCTCTCTGAGAGTAAATTCTGAATTTTCATCTTCTGGGTTTAAGTTACTAGACTGTTGCGCTATTTCTTGAAGTTTATCGAGTGCCTCATCTAATTCGTCTACAGATCTGTCTTCATTTGTGATCTTTTCCATTTTGTCTGAAACGACTTCTGAAACAGCTTCTACCTCTTCAATTAATTCAGTCGTGAGAGGCCCTGCGGTTTCGCTCGCTCTTTTTATTTGAATCGATATATCTCCACCGCCGACGAGTGGTCTAACCGAACCGTGTGCGCTGTTATCGTCGGAACTTCTGAAATCGAGCCAGAGACCGTACTTATCTTTAAAGTAGTCGGCCATATCTACTCAGGTTAAGTTTAGGTTTACAATTGATTCGGTTTACCTTCCACCGTGACGACCGTTTTTGTGATATGCGGATTATAAAATCTTTGCGGGTTTTTGATAACCGAGTCTCTAAACAGGATCAAAATTCCTTTCAAGCTCTTGATCGTCTGGTCGATGCTGATGTTTCATAGCTTGTCAGACTTGTTTACCTCTTGCTTCTTCCACGAGTGAATCCAGTCGAATAGGTAATACATCGTTTTTTGATCCTCAAGGTTTGAGCCAGATCTCGATTGGTGACGACTTCGTATTCCAAGGTTAGGTCCGAAATGGAGTACTCGGCCGCGGTATCTGACGAGTTGACCGCTTTGTCGTGCCCGTTAAAAGTCAGTTGATACGTCAGAGGCTCTTTAAACCACGACGGGTGGAACGGAGAATGATTCGTCAACATCGGTGTGTCTAAAGGAATCGCGTATCTGTTTTTATAAGCGTCGGCAATTGCTTTATCTTTACCGTTGTTTGCAGCTTCGTTTTTATCGCCAGCACCGAGTCGGATCTTGGCCACGTTTTCCTTTTCCAATCAAAAGTACGCCATGTTTTTAGTCTGCGACAGGGGTAGCCAATTGTCCTTAAAATTGTGAAATACGTCCGCATCTCGGTAACTTACGATTTTGTTTCCTTGAAGACTCACGTTTATTTCCGAAAGCAGGTTTCGCGCCACGTTGTTATACACGGTGCGGTTATCGTCCGAGGCGCTGTCTAGATCCAGTTTAAAGGCCAGTTTGGCGGTGCCGGGTACAATGACGTCGTCTGTGCCTAGGGCCTAGAATTTTACGTTTAACGTGTGACCCGCGGCTATGGTACTCGGGTTATGTGTAATTGTGACTTCTTTTCTCTCGCCTTTGATCGCGCGAGGAACTTTAAGCCTGCGACTCGGGTTTAGCTTTTTAGTGTATTGTTATGACATATTACTTTTAATATATAGTAGTTTTATTATACCCTTCTTATTCACAATTCTTATTTTTATTTTATTAAAGAAAACGCCATTAACGTTAAACCCGCTGCAAAAAACAGGTCTTCGTATTTTTCACATTGGATCTCTAAAACCACATCACCGATGTGACCTATGTCTGCACGCATATCACCCAGCATCTGCTCGATATTACTTAGGTCTGCTTGCATTTAATTAATTTAATTTAATTTAATTTAATTTAACCTTATTTTAAAAATGGCTAGTGCTTTGATGATGGTGGGAGGAGCGATAGTAAACGCCTTGGCATTCACGGGCTCAAATTTTTTATTTAGCAGTTTATCAAAAGGTAAAGTCGACGAAGAACGAAAGCGTCACGACCTCGCGTTGGAGCAGTTGGCGCAAGCGAAGGAATCCTGGGAACAAAACCGCGTACACATGCTAGACTTTTTAAACGAACAAATGCGACAAGAACGCGCGAGTCAGCAGACATTTGTAAACCTAAATTATCCGATTTTTACGAGCCTTCTGAAGATCAAAAGATTCGCGAGTTTGTTTGGATTATATCCGGACGGCCTTGGTTGGTTTCTTAGCGTATCGATTTGCATAACTTTATTTTAAAATGGAAGAAACTTTTAAAAAACTATTTTACAGCCCACAGGGTTACTGGCGGGGAGAAAGCGCGGTCGATCATCTACACGAAAAGACCGGTGCGAACAAATCAGTTATCAGAAACTGGCTAAAAAAGCAGGCCCTTTGGCAAATATATTTACCAAAACCAAATTACGTACCCAGACCTACAATGTTGCAATCAGAATCGGTCGAACCTAATTACGCGCATCAAATGGACGTTTTGTTTTTACCCTGGGACCACGTTAAAAGAAAAACGTTTAAGTACGCTTTGACCGTGGTAGACGTGGGTTCCCGGTATAAAGAAGCCGATCCGATGACCAGTAAAACCGCCGGGCAAGTGAGTGAAGCAATAAAGAAAATTTACGAGCGATCACCTCTGACCTGGCCCAAATTCGTAATGGTAGACTCGGGATCTGAATTCAAAGGCGAGTTTAAAAAGATAATGGTAAAACACGGGGTAGAAATTCAAGTGGGTGTGCCGGGTGTTCACAGATCTCAAGGGATCGTGGAAAGGTTTAACAGCACTTTAGCCGAGCGTTTATTCGGCCATCAATACGCTCAATACGTTGAATGGGTAGAACGTTTGCCCCAAGTCGTGAAATCGTTAAAAGAGGAAAAAACGCGTTTAATCGATGCCGTTCCTGCAGAAGCTATAAAATTAGCGAGCGTAGCGAGCCAAACACCGAGTGCACCTGTAAGAGAATATAAGTTAAACGGTAAGATCTCTACCCGCAGAGAACTTCCTCCAGACGCGGTCGTTATTTATATTACCCGGGTGAGCAAGAGGGTGGTACCATTAGAAGGGCGACAGATCCGGTCGGGTCCGTGGACGTTTACCAAATTGAAAAGCGCACAAGTCAATTTAAACGGGTGAATGGTAAACGGATAAAAACGGGTCCAACTTTATACTATCTATTAAACGGGCCAAATAAGAGTTTCGTCAAAGAGGAACTTCAGGTCGTACCCGAAGACACGGAATTAGGTTCGCTTCGCTCCGCTCACTCGATTCGCTTATGTCCGTAAGCTAACGTATCGATTCCATTCGGCAGAATATAGCGCTTTGTGTCCAACGGCGAGAGACTCAGTTTGTTTTGCGACAGAGTAAACACCCGATGTTTATCTGATTTCAATAGCTGCTGTTTATTGAAATGAGAAACCTGGTCAAATAGGCAGCTTTTGTACATCTCATGGGTTAGGGTCTTTTGAGTTACTACTTTTGTTACCCCTTTCGCCTTCTTTAAATTTTGATCGACCGTCAAAATTGAATACATTTTTGGTCTAATGCAAACGGCTTCTAAAATTGTTTTGCCACCAAAATTCGTCTTTCATTTTGCCTATGACTTTTTTATTTTTGGTGCTGTAAAGTTGATGATCGGGCGGGTAATTACTAAAGTCAAACAAATTGCGCTTTTCGTTTAGGTAGCCGTTTAAATCGTGTGAGCTTCGCTCGATCTGAACTAATGGAGAATCAGTGTCCGTGTAAAGTAAATTCACTTTGTCACCAAAATTTACTTTTAGCTCGTTGTAGTAGAAATCGTACATCAACGTTTTTGATATATCGAGCACGCTTACGCCACAATATATTGGCTTATTTAATTTTGTTTTGGTTCGGTACATCTCCACAAACGAAAGCTCGTAGTCCTCAAATGGTACCGTCGATTTGTAATTTGGTTTATAAGTTAATTTTCTGTATTTGTCAGCGTCTTGTACATCCCTCAATAAATGACCGTCAATTCGATATCTGACATTTTCCATCGTCTTGCCAAAGACCTAGTTGTTCACCAATTTGAAAAAGTCTTTCTCAAAATCAGACTTGGCCAATTTGCGCAATTTTGTGTTTTTGTCAATATAGCTTTTCATCCACGGCTTTTGACGAAATTTCAATACTCGGTGAACTTCTTTGATCCACAACCCTAGTTTGAGATATTTTTGCAATGTACGATAGTGAACCACGTATTTTTCTTTGGTGTTTAGAGTAGACACGAGTTTGTCTACCGAGGTCACTTCGCTCACTTCGCCATTACCAATTAAATTTTGTTGATAGCTTGAAAGCCATTCGTTTGGTACCGACATATTTTCGGGTGCAAGTGAAAAGTCATTATGTTTGTCATGGTGACGTTCCGGGTGATCCATAGTAATCTCAAACATGTAACCGTAGTCGTCAGTTAGTCGCAACTCTTGGATGTAATAGTACGTAAATTTTTCTAAGTCTGTTTCCCAGGTAAATTCCCCTACAGGCAGATATTTGCTCATCACCCAGCCGTATAAATTATTTGCGTCCAGGTACATGATCTGTGACTCTGGCTTATTTGGGTCATAATCAGGTAGTTCTGGATTATTGGCCTTTGCATATCGTTTGGCTCCTACAGAAGAAACCCCACCTCTTTTTGCCCTTTCAAAGAACAAGTGCTTATCAATGTCTGTCAGTAGGTCCAATTGTATACCGGAATGCTTTAACAATGCATCCCACGACAGACCCGGTGATGTGTAATAGTTGGCTGGGTCAAGGCCGTAGTTCTTCTTGCAGACTTTACGGAAGTTCTCCAAAACAGCCGCTAGCAATAACACGTCCGTTTCTACGTATAGGTCATGGTAGTCGCCTAGGTTTTTACAGCCAAAGGTTTGCCATACTTTTTCCATGCGGGTATGTTCTTGCTCGGTCACGGTGGACTGCTTCAGAGAGCTATAGAAAGCGTCTATAGGCGGGAGTTTTGTTTCTTGAAATCGATCAAAGGAATCGATATGCTCATAGGGGTAAATTCCTTTTTCCAACAATAAATTTGTGTTATTTGGAAACCTTTCACATAATAAGTTAAAATCATCGGGTGAACAATTTTTAACCAACCGATCTAGCGAAGCCGCCAGGAAATGAAATGAGTCTAAAAACCTGAGTTGGCCAAAAGAAAACGAAATTTAATTTTCAGTATTTTTAGCGATCAACTTGATTGATTTTCCGTAAAATTTGTGGGCGCCTTGCATGATTAAATGTGCGTCGTATTTTTCTAAATTATGTAAAATCACCGAAATGGTTGTTTGATTGACCACTATTCTTAACTTGAGATTACACCTGGCATGCGCTGGGCCTCGGTACTTCCCCGTCACGTGACAATGATCTCTGACCTTTCTAAAATTATTGATGGGCTTTTTGCAATCTAAACATACCCATTCTCTGAACCCGGCTTCATTTTTATGACAGAAATCAATTTTGTCAGCTTTTGTTTTTGGTTCATTTGGAATATCACACTGGCAATGAGATTCTTCTATTTTCTTGTCTATCAACTTTTCGCAGATCCAACAGCTTTACATTTTTCTTAGATTTTTTGTAACTCGGGTGACCAGATCAACTTCGCTTTATTTTTAAACGTTTCGTTGATCTTGGATGCTTCCTTAGAAAGTGACCGTACAAATTAACAGCCGCGTCATCACCCCTGTACGTTTGATTTGAAGTACAAATCCCGTCGCATCTGACGACCACGTATGAGTAGCCACAAGGCTTGTGAATCTGTGTGAGAGTGTTTGTATCTGTCGGCGGTAGTTTTTCTAAAACAGACTCAAAATCGGCGTAAATGACAAAAGGCGCGTCTTGTTTATTTTTGTAATTTTTAAACTTGAGTATATTTTCGCATTTGACCGGCAACTCGACCGTACATGTGGGAACGTTTAATCCTTGACAATCTTCTTTGTGTCTGGTTAACTTTTCTTCCGTTTGGAAATGCGACATGCAATTGAAACACCAGTGTTTTTGGCCGTTGTGATGATCGATATCACTCGTCAACCGAGAAAAGTTTTTAATCCAACAGTAGTGATTTTCTTCATCTCGGGTAAAATAAAGTAAATTGATTGGTTCTTCTGGACGCTTGCTTTTTAAAAAAATGTAAAGACCGTCTTTTTAGTGTAACCAAACACATTGATTGCCAAGTTATTTTGCGATTCGATACGTGGGATTTGTGAAATCGGTGTTGGAAAGCTTGTGTTTGTAAAATTTAAACCATCTGACGCCTTCGGCATGTAAGTTGAAGGCCGCTCGTCATGTATTTTATATTTTGGATTAACTTCAATTTGGGTTTTGACGTCGTCTGAATATAACTTTAAAGCTGCCTGCAACGCCCATCGGATACATTCCTGATCTTTATTTGGACGTTTATGATTGCTTTTTTGTCTCCCAATTCTTTAGGCAACGGAATGTAAGAAGAACCCGCTGGATTATATTTAACCACGTTGATGTAGAAAGCGACAACTTTGTCAAAGATCCAACCCGAGCCTTTTTGTGTATGAGCCTCCACCTCTTTTATTTGTTTTTCCCTCTGTTCAGTGAGTGCGTTTTTAACGTCGGCTTTATTTGCTACTGCATCGTTGTCGCTTGGAAAGGGAAATACGCCAAATTCGGTTTTTTCGGGTTTTTCCAATCTAAATTGAACTTTTAGAGCCGTTTGCAATTTGTACGAGCCAATTTCTTTTAGTTCTTCCAAAGCTTTTTCTCGATGAAAGTTTTGTAAAAATCGAAAACGTTTATCAAATCGTATTCAAAGAAACGGGGTATCAATTCCCAATTGCGAAAATTACCCTGAAAGCGCCTGACGTTTCTAATGTCGACTTCCGCAATTTCCTCGGGCTGAGTGTAAGCTTTAATCGCTTCAACAAAGTCCTGTTTGACGTATCTGTTTTTGTTTGCAAAAGGAATATTATATTTTTGAACCGTTTTCAACAGCTGCCGATATGACTGACACGGGAGGTACCTAAATTGTTTTTGATCTGCCCGTATGGCTTCAATAAGCTCGGGTTTAGTGTGAGATTTACGGGTTTTGGTTGTTTTTGGTGCCGGTAATGGGATGTTATACCGCTTGACAAAATCTTCTAAAAACGCCTTCTTAAATCGATTAAAGGTCAATAGTAGAGGTCGGTGTTGTGGGTTGCTCATGTCTCTATTTATATGTAGGTCTCTAAAAATTTTATCATTTTTTCTATCGACTTGACTTGACATGTTTTTTTTATATATTGTTATTTTTATATATAGGTCATTTATTTAAGGCGGTTGTAAACAGCGCATTTTGCTTTGAACAGAGCTACGCTTTAAGTAGAGGTCACGAGTTCAGGTCGGGCAAGTCTCAACTTGTAGCAAGGGGAAGTCCCTTTTTTGTTTGTGAGTGATTGCTGGTGCGATCGGTACTGGCCACGAGTTGTTTACAGGAAAAATACGCTGGGGTCAAAAGTTCAAGGTGAGTGGAAATCCCCGGCGCGTGTGGGTGAAAGAGATTTTGGCTCAGAAGGTGTATATTCACCCGGTATTTTGGGGGCAGGATTTTGGGGTCGATGAGGTACCCAGGGAAAATTGTTAAAATCTGGAATTCCAGATTTTTAGGGGATTCCCCCGATTTTTTAAGTCGATGTACTACCCAGGGGTTTTTGCTGAAAGCAGTGAAAAAGGGGGTGTGGGCCAGAACTCTCCATTTCCCCCTACTAGAACAGCGCATTGCACGCGGCGGGGTTTGGTATGAATCGTGCAATACAGTTATCTATCACGCTGTTTGTTGCCCAAGGATTGACAAATCAGAATTGAGAATTCAAGTATGGTTGAAGATAAGTAACCTTTATAGACACAGATTCTTATGTCACATACAAAATTTTCAGTGAGTGCTGACTTACAAATTATAAATATTTCTTGGTCCTTCTAACGCCTCAGGCTGCATTTCCGATATCTTATTATGCCCCAAGTCTCTGTCAATTGTAAAAGGAGAAAGGGAACAAAAGAAATACGCTGAATTTATCAGGGGTAAGCTCATCCTGAGATAATTTATCGAGAGTTGAAAACACTTTAATTACAAGTGCAAAATTGCCCAATCCCCAATAAACAGAGAAGGGGGGGGGTGATTATAGCCAAAATTCATGCGCGTCCTCGGGTCTAGGACGCTCATAGCGACTCTGTATAAGGCTTATGGAGGCTCTTTAGTGTATGGAAACATACCATCGATTATGATACTCTGCCAGGTGGACGATATACATGAACAGTTAAGAGCACCTGACAATCGTACTGCTGATAAGCTCAAGTATTCAAATTTTATCAGTTGAGGAATTTCAACCAGCAGTGATTGAAATAATGACTGAGATAATATCGTGGTTGGTAAACCTTAGACTTAATGACAAGTTGGGGTGTGTTTGCTTTCCGTGAATTAAGGCCGAAATTAGCACGGCCCCATAAGTAAAATGACTGGCTTAGTTTCGACTGATGTAACTTGATGGACCTATAAACTGCAGGGCACAGCTCAATGTTGCGCTGCCTTTGAACACCACCGTGTTGCAAAGTTCAAGACCACACCATAACACGACATCTTGGATTAACTTTTTGTGCATACTTACAGATGAATCAGGTCAGTGCTCTTTTTGAAGGTGCCTGTCTCTAGGACTTCCAGGTTGTTCTCCCTGAAATTACTGTGAATGAAATTTGCGTAATATCGTTGAGATATTCTGCATTGGAAGAGGAATTTTGGACAGAAACGTAAAAGCCTACAGTGGTGCATTTCCGCGGAGGTACGGTGTAAGGTTTCAATTGCCGGGACTGCTCCAGTCAGTGTCCAATCTTGTATATGTTCATTCCCAATTCGAACGACACCAGCCAGAGCCGCATTATCCAATAGGCATAGGAGGTACTCACCAAACCGAGGCGATATTTCTCCAACGAAGATCGAATTATAAACTGGCTACACTGTTTGACTTGTTAAATTTCACCAACAGTTGTGTACCCCACGTATATTTGAATCACTTACCAGTGGGGTAACTACGGGGGCAGGTTCCCCCTGCGAATGCCCGTGCCCACTGGGTGCCCCCCTTAAAACCCATGAACAACCTCTGCTGCAGCTCACTGTCTTTTGATGCCCCCGTGAAAAAGTGTTTGTACCTTGGGGCCCCCTCGGAAATAGTAGCCCTAGTTATGCAAGTGCTGGTCACTTCGTTTGTGCGCATGCACACTGAATCACACTAAAAGCCAAACGCCAGAAAAATGGCTGTTGACTCAGGCAGGTTGACCCTAAAAGTAAAGGATCAACATCGATTACGCTTACTGTTTCCGCCTCATTTCCACACAGAATTTAAACACTCAAAGTCCCTGGGTTTCCAGGGGAGCGGAGAGATCGTTAAACATCGTGGAAAGGGTATAAATACATTATTTTATGGGTAAATTGGGCAAATGGTTTTGTTACCTTCGGGCGGTAAATAATGGCGGACTTATAGCAGTGTGCTCAGACAAGTCTGGTTTGTATATACATGTATATATAAATATATGTGTATCGACGTTCATGGTACCGAGACCAAAACTATGAGAAGGATCTACGGTGGAGTAATTATGTGGGGTTATGTAGTTTAGATCATTTAATTGGAGGAAGTTACTGGTTGCGCATAAGTGTACATTACTTGCATGTACATGTACAGGCACGGGGCAAATTGTGACATGTAAATTAATGAGACGGGCACATGTACTTGAGGATTAAGTGACATGTAAATCCCTTGCTTATTGGAGTTGATTATTGCTTTAATTTTGAAATTGTTGGAATGAATGGACTTCAATTATATTAGATTCTATCTCGAAGGTACAAAGTAATTAGAGAGTAATCTTCCCAGTACTTGAGGGATATTGATTTATCATCTTTATTCCAATGTACATGTAGTTTTAGGATTGGATAATGACAATAGGGTCAACTCTTTGTTATTTCCATCAGGAGGAAGTCCACAGTGTGAATTTAATTTTCTTGGCCATTAATCAATTTGGAAGGATGAGTAGATAAACTGTTTTTCCAGACATTTCCAATTTCATCATTTTAGGGTCAAACTGTGCCATTTCAATACATTCAGATTATACATGTATAACTCCTGCCATTCACCTAGAAGGTACAATTAAGTTAAGTTGTGTTTCTTTTTCTTTAAATTCCTGTTTGCCGTCGCCGCTGTTGGCCTGTCTACTGCTGAAATGTAAATAGCAATAACACCAGCAGAGATCCGAGCCCAGGGTGTTCTGGGGTGCCTGTTCATGCGCACCCCCCACCATATAGCGCCCCTCCCACACAATGAAAAACGAAGAAGAAAAGGTTTGTTTCTTAGAATAAATAACATTTTGTTCAAAAGAGGTATTAGTCTTTCATGTTGCATCATGGTTATTCGAAGGTAAAACTGACAAAATTGTGAAAATTAGATAATTTAGGTGAAACACGTAGCTTTTATATAATTATGGCTTGTCTTAAAATTTAAACACACTACACCTTCATTTTTTTTTTCAGGGGGCCTTTCTTACACAGAACCTTAGATATCTGCACCATTTGAAAGATTCAGGATAATTTATTCACACACGAAGTCCTAAAGAGGTAATAGCAGTGCAAATCCCGTACAAGTGTCATGACCGATATGCTTCGTCTGCTCTGAATAATTTTTCAGACTGACAACCATAATGTCACTATTGCGCAGGCGCGAATACACAACTAAATCATGGTGCACGCACAGTCTATGGGGACAAAACATACGTGACCCAAAGACGACTTAGCTGATGACGTGCTATTGCAAAAATTGGGGGATGGATTTTGCGAAACACGTTGGCTCCAAAATAGCGCCTTGAAACAGCCAGAAATATGCATGTCTCGATATCTTAAGCGTGTTTCTCCGAATTTCCGCTTGCTTAAAAGCTTCAAACTACAGCTTCCTTATTGACTTTGATAAATCGGTTTTAGCCGAACACCGCACTTACACTGATTGGAGGTGGATTCCATTTTTCACGATGGGCTTAATGTCTTGTAGTCGATTCCCTTCCGCATGACTGTAAAACACGAAAACGTTTAGATTGCTTCTTAATTAGACTCCTTAATTAATGCTCACACTTAAAAGCACACCATTCTCCCTCATCCCATCAACCAAAACTGTTATTCTTAGTGCTCTGTATAAAGACTTTTACAATTGTGATTTTTCCTGTGCGCAGGAGTAAAAAATGATTATCAACACGATTCAATGTGATTTTCTGAAGAAAAAATGAACAAAGCCAGAAAAGCTGAGAGAAAATGATCAAAATTACACCCATGTACATTTTCAGTGGGCCCTGCCGCTAAGGCCATTTGTGCGCATGCTTGCATAATCATGAATTTTTAGTGAAAGGTCTACTGAGATATATCCTCAGATCTCCGTTTTCAGTGAGAACAACGCAGATCTCTATGCGGATAAAACCGCTTTTACAGGCAACAACAAAATAGTGGGTTACTCCATTTTGTCAAGCAGGGAAAACGGTTGACTGGAGGGACCGTGACCTAACTTTGGCTCATATTAAATTGGCATGTGTTTCAAACAGATGAACGTATAAACCTTTCGATGAAATGTTATTACTTTCCAAAACCAAAACCAAACCCCAAACCAAAACCAAAGCCCAACCCCAACCCAACCCAACCCAACCCAACCCAACCCAAACCCAAACCCAAACTTATAACCATATTACATTTTACTTACAGAAGTCTCACGGACTCCGGCAATCCAAAGGGTTTCTCGATCAAGTTGTTGGTTAAGTTTCTAAGTGGGAAAATAAAGCGAAACGACGGATCCCTTGTCACTGCAACCAACTGTGCTATTGGGAATGAGGGACAGTGTGAATGTGGAACTATAACCTTTTCAGAGCGGGAAAAGGACACATTTAACAAAAGGGGACGTGAAACGTAAAAGATTGGGCACTTTTTTGAAACAGCAAACCAAAATCAAACAAATTATAAATTCCTTTCAACATCTTATAGTAAGGAAATACGCGATCAAAGAGTCTGGTGCTGGTTGAATACAGGCGATTCACAATAGTGCCCCTCCAAGAGTATGCAATGCGTTGGCCAATCACAACACGCGAAATCTGTCGACCCTTTCCACACGCGCATTGGGTCGACAGATTTCGCACGTCGTGATTGACCAACGCGTTAAAACCTCCTGGATGCGCACGATTGTGAATCGCTCGTATTGAAATTATGATTTCGGTTTTCATCCGTTGTACATTACTCAGATGGCCTCCCGCATTAGTTCCCTTATAACAATAAGTACTAGGCCCACAAAATCAAATTCGAAACTTACATTTTGATCAGGGACTTGAATTCCAGCAAACTATCATAAGGTATCTCATGCAAGAAATTGTCTCCCAGTTCGCTGTTTAAAGAGAAGTAAGAACTTTAATGCGAAGTAAAAAAAAAAGTTAGGAATCTGAGTGTCCGAACACCTGTTTGTGACTTGCCAACTACGAGCACACAAGTCTTTGAACACCGATGCCTACAATTCGTGATGTACTTCCTCTTTGAATCTCGTGATTTCAGACTTGGTTCACCAAACATTAATTTATGTACAGACCTCTTTTTTTCACTCTTTGTGCATTCAGATAAATTTTCTTTTCTTCAAAACGCACCTTTTCTTGCCATATTTGGTATTTAAGAAGGAGGTATACTTTCATTTTGCAATCAGTTGTGCATGTACTATTATTTTTGCCACTTTGATAATTGAGCGATATATTTTTGACATTTTATTCCTCTTGCTTTTAACGCCAACCTTTTCTTTGCCGATCCCTGGTAGGCCTATTAACTGCCACTGTCAAGTGAAAAGATACTTACAGCGACACAGTGTCATTGGGGATGCCCGAGGGTAGTTCTCTGAGGCCTTTGCCCGTACATATGACGGCGTGCAGATGCTCGATACACTCGCACACACCACAGGCGTCCCCCGTTGAGTTCATCGCGACCACCGAGGCCGCGAAGGTGAAAAGTAGTACCTCGCTGTTTCGCCTGTTTCCAGCAATTCGTTTAAGGTGAATTGGACCAGGGTTCCAGCTTATTTGCTCTGTCAAAGTTTTTTTTTGCCATCCGTGGGAGACGGTGGGGGTCTGTCGTTGCGGAGCCCGCAAAAGTCTTCGCCTGCACGATAGTCTTAAGAATCTTTCTTACTTTTCCTACGCACTAACATCACCCAATAAAGGCACACTTTTGTTAAACCGTATTGCTTTTGATGTGTTAAAATTTTTAATTATCTAACCACATTGTTTCTTTGAGCATTGTAATTTCTTTTTGATTTTCTGTTGCATCCATGAAAATTAAAGCTTTTGGGATCATTTGCATTTACTAATAGTTTAGAGATTTTAGGGGATATGGAGAAGCGCTGCAAAAGGGAAAACATACCTAGACGATCTTCCTCCTATATGTATTACACCTACTGTGTAATGAGTGTAGACTGTGCATTTGGTGTCTAAATCAAATCTAAATTAAAAATTACATAGAAAACAAGAGAAACTATTCATGTAAGTATGAACAATACCGGTAGTGAATTATAGTGAGTAATATTTATGCTAACACCGGAAAGTCATCCCCGACCTGGTTAAGATACAGATTGATAAATGGGATTCATAGAAGAAAAAAAGACACAGTGGATTACAACTTTACGAACTTTACCGAAATTTAAAGATCAATTCGGTTCGTTTTTCCAACGAACCGTTTTTTCAGGTCAAAAGTGACAAAATGGTCTGGAACGAATTACATACTTTTGCCAAGCTGCATGGACCATGTCAAATCGTATCGTATAGTCTACATTCACCAAGTTCGTGAGGTACAAAATGTGCAATCACACAATCGTAATTGGATTCACTTGTAAGTTGATTATGTGTAACCTTAAATTATGCATGTTGTTAAACATTATATTGGTTCTCAAGTGAAGAGGTTCTGTAGCTCTATGGTTCGGCAATGTGCACAAGGACCTATCCCGTAAACCATCTACACTTGCTTCGTGTAGCTTGTGGTAAAATAACCTTTCGGGAACGTTCAGTGCAACCTCGGATCCCATGTGCGTGTACGTCTTCCACCAATTGCGGAGTGCGTTGCATTGCGTTATTGCGCAGTACCGCTTCATACTGGTCACGTTGGCTTGTGATTAGTTTGATGGCAGATTGGAGGCGATGAAGAATTTTAAAAAGTAATATTTGGAATTAGTTGATTGAGGGAGTACTGCGGTGAAGGGCTGTAGGATTTTGTGGCCCATGTATTGGTGGCATACATGCACGTGGCGTGGCGGCGTGCTGTCTGCCTGTACGGGTGCAGCTATGGTGAAGGATAAATTGTGTATTACACTGGTCTTAAGGTTTTCCTGGCAGTGAGGAATAATTCAACTGGAAATGGATAATTGTTTAATGAGGGTTGTCAACGACCTTTCTTTCTGTTGAACTAGAATGTCTGCGTAGGTTATACTGTATACTGGTGCATTTAGGGACATTACGAATGACAGTGTGTGCAAGTTTGGTTAGCCAGTGGCCGGGGTTGGCTTGAATACTTGCGTTTCTTCCTTGATGCCCAATATAGACACTGTGCCTACATAAGCACACTGTAGTCACGGTACCCTTCCCTATAGCCGAGTTTAATGACATATTGTCGTGTTTGATAGTTCATTGTACACAAAGATGCCCAGTGGCCGAGCTTACCCTGTAAACCATCTTTGTCAATATGCAACATAGGCGCTGTGCCCTGGTCTCTGAAAACTGAGGGTCCTACGAAAACTTGAGGGCTCTTAAAATAGCAAAGTGAAACAGAGGCAAACGCGTGAAGTGTCTTAATAGCTTCACGGTTTTCACAGAATTTCCAGTTGTTGAAGCTTTAGCCTTTGTTCAGCACAGCAACGTAGGCCTGAAGTAATGAGGCTTCAACTCTACCCAGCTCTATGAAATTGGTGACAGTAGGCCTATGCGTAAATCAGAGAATGGCTTACGAAGCTGTTATGCTGGGGCGAAACGGAACACTTGATACGGCCCTGCGCTGCTGAGAGCTAAAAAAAGGTCGGTGACGTGTTTTTTGTTTTTTGGATTCCGGTACAACACAAGATATATTTGAGGACACTACCAATTAACATAGTTCTGGCTCAATACTGCACTTACGCTAATAGTAGATTGATATCATTTTTCACGATTGGCTTGATGTCTTGTAATCGATTCCCGTACGCGTTACTGCAAAAACATGAAAGTGAATTGTTGGTGCTTTAGATGTGAATGCGGCACCAAAACCAGTCTGGTTCCACTCATCGCAACAACCCTGGCTGTACTTGTATGGAAAATCATGGGCATAAAGCATTAAGATGGCGATAAATTTATTGTGTTCACCGAAGGCATTTACATGAATTTGAGAACGCATTTTGGTGGCGTAAATTCACTCCGTACAGAAACATAATCAAACAGGTAACTGACGTTAGTTCAATTCTTTGTTATGGTCTGATTACCTCTTGTTTCCCAGTGTACTGAGTTGTTGATTGTTTTTCTGGTAATAAATCACTTGTGCTTACTTGGTACCAGTACGATTACATTTAATATTAATATTATGCACATACGTGCAACGAGGCCACTGTTCGTCTACTATGCTGCCCGAGAGAACATGAAAGACCAAAGGAAGGTCATACTTCTCGAGGTCGAGTGTATATGATACGAACAACAAAATGTTATTACTTTGTGCAGTAGCTTATAACCATGTCACATTTTACTTACACTATTCTAACGGACTCTGGCAATTCAAAGGGTTTCTCGATCAGGTTGCTAGTAAGGTTTCTGGAGATGAAAAGGAAGCCAAACGGTACAGCATCTCTTATTACCACCAACCCTCGTAGTGAAATGTTGGGAGGCGTCAGTGGAATGTAGAATGAAAATTGTCCAAAGTGGGAATACATGGTAAAGGTTTTCCCGGGAAAGAAAAGGGCAGTTAAACGGACAAGGCCAAATTAAATGGAAAACACGGGGAAAAAACTCCTACTCCATGAGAAGAACAAAAAAATGTACCAGTTTCAAGAAGACCGATAAATTCAATTTCTATTGGTTTTAAGAGACCGTCCCGTTGGTTGGCTTACATAGCGGGCCTAGCGGTTGACTAAGTACCTGCTCGAATGAGGCACGTTTAACATAATCATCATGGATAGACGTGTGTTTGAAATAACTGCAGTAAAATTGTTGGACAAAGTTGTTTTGAAAACTTGGTCTGAAGTTCTGATTCCAAAGGCATTCATAAATGATGTACATGATGCAAGTAACCACTCGTACCATGATTTTCGTCAAAAACAAAAATTATTTTGGGTAGTACCCAATTGAATTAAAAACTTACATCTTATACAGGGACTTCAATTCCAACAAACCGTCGTAAGGTATCTCATGCAAGAAATTTTCTCCCAGTTCGCTGTTGAGAAAGAAACAGGGACTTCAATGCTAAGCAAAAATAAGTCAGATATCTGCGCCTTGCAACACTTTTTTCATGTGAAAGCCCGAGAAAACGCAGTTGTCTACTGTAGTAGGTTTTTGAACAACGGCGCTTCAAAATTAACGATAAAAATTTCTCCTTCGGGATCACTGGCCATATTAAATACATCTACTAGCTTTCCCGAACATTTAGATTGAGTAACATTATGTGCGGTTGGACCATGCAAAGAGATCGCCTGCGGGAATACCGTTGGTCTTAAAAGAACCGGCGGAGGAAAAATGCTTTGCTTCAATTTCTTTCCACTTTGGTACAAGGAGGTAGGCCTAATTTTCATTTCGTGATTAGCAGCACACGGATTACTGTCATTTGCTGTTTTGGTGGCTGCTTGACATATAATTGTGGAAAAATTTGTTTGCTTTTCCACTGATCATAGTTTGCAGACCTTTGCTGGGCTAAACCACCACCGTGATACTTTAACCATACTGACACAGTGTCATTGGGAATGCCCGAGGGTAGTCCCCTGAGGCCTTTGCCTGTACATATGACGGCGTGCAGATGCTCAATACACTCGCACACATCACAGGCGTCCCCCGTTGAGTTCATCGCGATCACCGAGGTCGCGAAGGTGAAAAGTAGTACCAGTAGTAGGGATTAACCGATTCTGGACCACACGCCCTTTTTCACCCCCTTTCACCCACCACACGCACCGGGGATTCCCACTCACCTTTTGACCCCAGCTCACTTTTCCTGTAAACAACTCGTGACCAGCGCCGGGGATTTCCACTTCACTGACCTTGAGCTTTTGACCCCGGCTGTAAACAACTCGTGACTGGCACCGACCTGCACCAGCAATCACAAACAAAAAGGGATTTCCCCTTGCTGCAAGTCGAGACTTGCCCGACCTGAACTTGTGACGTCTACTTAAAGCATGGCTCTGTTCAAAGCAAAACACGCTATATTTACAACCGCCTTAAATAAATGACCTATATATTAAAATATCAATATATAAAAAAACATGTCAAGTCAAGTCGAATGATAAAAATTTTGGAAACCTATATATAAATAGAGACATGAGCATACTTCTACACAGACCAATACTAAAATATTTTACTCGATTTAAGAAGGCGTTTTTAGAAGATTTTGTCAAACAGTATAACATTCTGCTACCGGCACCTAAAAATAAACATCATACACGATTTGAACTAATAAACGCTATCAAAGAGGATCAAAAACAATTTAGATATCTCCCGCGTCAGTCATATCGGCAGCTGTTGAAAACGGTACAAAAATATAATATTCCTTTAGCAAACAAAGACAGATACGTCGAACAGGACATTATTGAAGCGATTAAAGCTTACACTCAGCCCGAGGAAATTGCGGAAGTCGACATTAGAAACGTCAGGCGCTTTCAGGGTAATTTTCGCAATGGGGAATTGATAAACCATTTCTTTGAATACGATTTGATACACTTTTTGATTTTTACAAAACTGTCATCGAGAAAAAAGCTTTGGAAGAACTAAAAGAAATTGGTTCGTACAAATTGCAAACGACTCTAAAAGTTCAGTTTAGATTGGAAAAACCTGAAAAAACTGAATTTTACCGAGCGACAACGATGCCGTCGCAAATAAAGCCGACGTTAAAAACGCACTCACTGAACAGAGGGAAAAACAAATAAAAGAGGTGGAGGCTCATACACAAAAAGGCTCGGGTTGGATCTTTGACAAAGTTGTCACTTTTTACATCAACGTGGTGAAATATAATCCAGCGGGTTCTTCTAACATTCCTTTGCCTAAGGAACTGTTAGACAAAAAAGCAATCATAAACTTCCAAAATAAAGATCAAGAATGTATCCGATGGGCGTTGCGGGCAGCTTTAAAGTTATATTCAGACGACGTCAAAAGTCAGCTAGAAACAAATCCAAAATATAAAATACATGACGAGCGGCCTTCAACTTACATGCCGAAGGCGTCAGATGGTTTAAATTTTACAAACATAAGCTTTCCAACACCCATATCTCAGATCCCACGTATCGAATCACAAAATAAGTTGGCGATTAACCCTAACCCTCCTCAATCCTCCAACAGGTGAAGGATTGAGGAGGGTTAGGGTTAATGTGTTTGGTTACAACAAAAAAGACGGTCTTTACATTCTTTACAAAAGCAAGCGCCCAGAAGAACCGATCAATTTACTTTATTTTACCCGAGATGACGAAAATCACTCTTGTTGGATTAAAAACTTTTCTCGGTTGACGAGTGATATCGATCATCATGAGCATAAGAAACACTGGTGTTTCAATTGCATGTCGCATTTCCAAACGGAAGAAAAGTTAACCAGACACAACGAAGATTGTCAAGGATTAAACGTTCCCATGTGTACGGTCGAGTTGCCGGTCAAAGGCGAGAATATACTCAAGTTCAAAAATTACAAAAATAAACAAGACGCGCCTTTTGTCATTTACGCCGATTTTGAGTCTGTTTTAGAAAAACTACCGCCGACAGTTACAAACACGGTCAAAACACAGATTCACAAGCCTTGTGGCTACTATCACCATGTTACAATAGCACATGTTGTATTGCTACCTAAGTTCAATGCACGGATTGACCTTCAACAGTAGAACCACTTTCCAAGTAATGAGCCTCACTTAAGGAATGACTAGTTGAACCACAAGGCCCTTGGGGAGGAAAGCAGGGCTGGACCGGATGGGTCATGAGGCAGCCCACTGGCCTTATAAGGAAAAGTCAGTGTTCATTAATTTGACTAACCCTACCCTCAAATCCAAATGAACCAAACATATTCATGCACGCTGTATTAATATTCAAAGAATAGTAGCTAATACCTAATAAGGCAAGGAAACTTGTATGATGGATGAAAAATGGAATGTCCAGCAAATGTATAAAATCCCTATGAGTTCTGGCAATTGGCAGAGAGCCGCACATCGAGCCAGCCGAATAAACCACATCAACTACAGTACAACTTTGTCTCAAGTCATCCTCTTGTGTCGATTCATATAACCTGTCGGGTTATATTTGGTGGAGAATCCGGGTAGCTCTCTCTGCGTCAAGTCTTTCATGATCACACGATCGAAGTCCAAGCAACAGCTTTCATCAGCCATGGCATGTACAGCTCATATCGAATCTATCCTCCCAAAGTTTACTGGGTATGACTCGGAGGATCCCGAGCTTTGGCTTGACCGGTACGAGAGATATGGTCTTCAAAAGATTTGGACTGCAGCACAACAAGCCAGCAATTTTCCTCTCTATCTTTCAAGTGCCGCTAGCTACTGGTATAGAGATCTCCCTGGGGAGACTAAGGCCGCCTTTGCAACACTCAAGCAGGCGTTTCTCAAAAAGTATCAGCCCCACGAAGGCATGCGATGGGTTAGACTCTCAGAGCTCGCCGACCGAAAGCAACAGACGAACGAAACGGTCGAGAAATACCCGGTGGACATAGAAAAACTGTGCTGTCAACTGAAGAAGTCACCGGAGGAAAGGATGGAGGCTTTCATCAGAGGACTGCGCCCCAACATTCGAGCATACGTCATCAAGGCTCACCCAAAGACCGTGGACGAGGCGGTGACTCAAGCGCGGATAGCGCAATCAACGTACACACAAGACGAAACACCTTCCACCGAAGTCAACTCGGCGATTAAGCATTTAACAGCCCAGATAACCGCCCTGAAAGATCAGCTGACAACCATCTCTGCCACCCAGCCAACGCCCCAACAACTACCAAACGCAGGACAGAATCAGCTCCGCCCCCAGCGATCCCAAGTTTTCCTGCGCCAACAGCAAGGCCGAGGACAGCAGCAAGCACAACCCACCAGGCCTCCGATGATGATGTACCCGTGCCGTGGATGTGGAGGTGAGTGTACAAGTAGGCAAACATGTCCGGCCTGGGGTATTGAATGTAACTATTGTCGTAAGTTTGGCCATTTTGCTAGAGTGTGTTTCCAACGTAACCGATCTAACACCATCAATGATATCCACCCGTCAAATCAATGACTAGAAAAATCAGACATCTCCGGTTCCACACCTGACTAATGTTTCTGCCATGTCAGGCGGAAGCAATCTAGTTCAGGTAAAAATTGGCTCCGATAAACGATTCGCGTTACTCGATACTGGTGCGTTAATATCATGCATGACTAGAAATACATACGCGCAGTGTTTTCCTCAAGATCAGTTCCCTTTGGGTCATTCAGATGTGCCCTTAATTTCAGGTGTTGCTGGTCATGTAACTAGAGTTATGGGCAAGGTTGTTCTGCCGCTTTCTATTGGAGAGCAGAATTTTGAACATCCATTCTATATCCTGGAAACTATGAACCACGAAATCATTCTTGGTGTAGACTTCTTGAAAGCGCATAAGGCCAAGATATCGTTTGAGGAAAATCATGTAGTGTTCCCCGATTCCCCTTCTATTCCATTAGTAGGTAAAGAGGCAAAGAAGGTAACTGTCCGGGCAGTGTGTAATGTATCATTGGCACCCAGAACACAGACTGTACTTCCTGTTCAATGTAGAAATATTAAGGCCCAATACGGCATTATTGAACCTGTTCCAACCTTGTATGAGGACACAAAGTTAGTTGGCGCCAAGTGTGTTGTTAAATCTGTTTGTGGTAAATCTGTATATCAGCTCATGAATCCTTCTGACAATTCTGTGCAGATAAAACGTAACCAAGTGGTTGGCTATTGGGAGCCACTCTCTGATGATATGTATATTGAAAGCTTTGAGGTCGGCGGAAAAGATACCGCTACGGTTAAGTCTAAACAAACAGGTGTGACACACAAACACACTGTAACCGTGACCGAAAGTGTTGAGCACCCTGCCATTGTAGAGGAACTTGCTATCACTATGGAGGATTCTGATTTAACATCAGATGAAAAGCAACAACTTATCTTATTTTTGGCTCGGAACAAGGAGGTTTTCGCGAAAGATGTAACCGATTTGGGTACCACTAATATTCATCACCACAGAATAGACACGGGTGACGCAAAACCAATCCACCAACGTTTCTATCGCACTTCCCCTGTTCACAAAGCAGAAATTGACAAGCAAATCCAAGATATGCTCAACGCTGACATAATTGAACCATCAACCTCACCCTGGGCTAGCCCGGTTGTTCTTGTGAAAAAGAAGAATGGCGAATTCCGCTTTGCTATCGATTACCGTCGCCTCAATCGAGTCACAAAACCCATGTCTTTCCCTCTACCACGACCTGATGATGTATATGACACCATAGGTGAATCCCATGCTACGATATTCACTGTACTCGATCTTGCGTCAGGATTTTGGCAAATACCTCTGGATGAAGATAGCCGCGCGAAAACGGCTTTCACATCTCATAGTGGCAATTACCAGTTCAAGAAACTTCCATTTGGTCTCATGAATGCACCAGTTTCCTTCCAAATGGTTATGACCCAAGTCTTGCATGGGCTGACTTGGAAATTTGCACTCGTGTATGTGGATGACATTATCATTTTCTCACCTGATTTTGACACACATCTGAAACACTTGCAGGCAGTCTTTGACCGGCTCCGTTGTGCAAACTTGAAATTGAAACCACAAAAATGCCACTTTGCTGCCAAACAGGTTACCTATCTTGGGCACATCATATCGAAGCAGGGGATTAAGACTGATCCCGCCAAAACATCAGCGGTTACTACTTTCCCTATCCCTAAAGACCCATCAGAAGTTCGTTCATTTCTAGGACTCTGTAACTACTATCGTAGGTTTGTGAAAGGTTATTCCAACATAGCCGCACCCCTTAACAGACTCCTACAGAAAGACGTGTCATTTGTATGGACGGCAGATTGTGATCGTGCTTTTCACCAGCTGAAACAAGCACTTATCTCCCCACCAGTTCTCGGCTATCCCAATTTTGATCGTGAGTTCATTCTCGCTACTGATGCTAGTGGCTTTGCAATCAGTTACATCCTCTCTCAAACCGACGACAACGGTAAGGAGATTGTGATTCAGTACGGTGGGAGAGCACTCACAAAAGCTGAACAAAAGTGGTCTATAACTGAAAGGGAGGGGCTAGCTGTTGTCGAAGGTATTCAGTTTTATCGGGTGTATCTAGCTAACAGACGTTTCCGTGTCTATACAGATCACGTTTCTCTGCAGTGGCTCAGATCTATACACAATGCAATGGGTCGATTAGGCCGCTGGTCAATCTTGCTGCAGGGGTATGATTTTGAAATTGTACAGACACTGTGCATCCGATCCACACGCTCAGTCAATCATGGAAGGAGGAAACATACGAATACAAATTGACGTACGCTGCTATGTCGGAGAAGGAAACCGTATGTTCTATCGATAACCCAGACAGTTTGATGGACGCATCCATTGATATCAAAGCTCGCCAGCGACGTGATATTTCCCTACGTCAGTACATTGAGTATTTAGAGGATGGTAGTTTGCCACCCGATGCTCATGTTGCTCGACGAATAGTCGCTGAAGTTCAGGATTATGTCGTACTGGACGGTGTATTGTTTCATTACTATTATCCCAGGGGCAAAGGTCACAGAGTTGACAGACAAATCAAACAGTTAGTCGTTCCTCAATGCTTACACCATGACGTACTCCTTGCATATCACGACTCAGTCCTGGGAGGACACCAGGGAATCGATCGCACATACAACAGTATTCGCCAGGAATATTTTTGGCCCCGAATGTTTTCTCAGATTGGAGCCTATGTTAAGTCATGTACAACCTGCCAACGCATAAAGGTTAACCATCACGCTCAGCGCGCGCCCCTCCGACCACTGCCTGTAGTGTAGGGGAGGTATTCTCCCGGTTACACATTGACATACAACGTCACAAGCAAAATACAAAGCCCAGTTTGACCAGAAATCTAAAACCCCAGCTTATCAAGTAGGACAAAAAGTATGGTTGTACTGTTCGAAACGTCAAGTTGGCTTATCGCCCAAAATGTGCCATAAGTGGCTAGGTCCCTACTATATCTGCGAGGCTCGAGACAACTTCACCTACAAACTTCGCAAGTGCAGCGATAACAAACTTATGTTGTCCCCAGTCCACGCGAATCGGCTGAAGCAATACCATGATCCTCAGGACAGACCAGTTCACATTCCTGATGGCTTAAACGGCCACACTGAGCTGGGTGCTGAGGAGTTTGAGGGTAATGACACTTTAAGTGACCTTGCGCAGGACCCACCTAATTCTACACCCACTCAGTCTGACAACGCACACGAATCACACCTCCCACCCGTTGTCTTGGGCAGTCCCACACAACCCTCTGGCGATACACCACCAGCCGTTAATGACCCAGGTCGTAGTGATTGGTTTATCGTTCATAGTCTCAGACGCTCTGCCATTATTGACGGCAAGCGTCATTATCAGGTAAAGTGGAAAGGGTACGACAAAACAACTTGGGAACCCGAAGAAAATATTCCTGCCGAATTGATCCAAGACTTCCACATACGAAAAACCAAACGATCTAAGGCACAGTATCGCAGAAGATGAACGTAATTGTATTCGGGCCTCAGTACTTGTAGTTGATAGTCTCGCTTTTTGATAACGTCCTAATATGAATTTTCACCGTAGTTATGTAATGTACCTTCTAATCTTTAATAGCTATTTGTTCATTCTTCTTAAGGTATTTGTCAGTTTGTTACCTTCTTTGCTTCGTACTATATGCCGGCCATGGACATGATTGCGGTGCCTGTACACTCATTCTCTTATATTTCTGTGGTTTCATGAAGTTACCTATTGTTTTTATTTCTCGGCTTTTGTTAATGTATTATTATTATTACTAATTTTTGTTTGCTTAGGGTCACCAGTACGTTTTATCACTGCTTTTCTTTTTTTTTTACATGTTGTTTCTGTTCCTTTTTAAGTCGGGAGACTTAAGCTTCGAGGGGAGGGCACATATCACCATGTTACAATAGCACATGTTGTATTGCTACCTAAGTTCAATGCACGGATTGACCTTCAACAGTAGAACCACTTTCCAAGTAATGAGCCTCACTTAAGGAATGACTAGTTGAACCACAAGGCCCTTGGGGAGGAAAGCAGGGCTGGACCGGATGGGTCATGAGGCAGCCCACTGGCCTTATAAGGAAAAGTCAGTGTTCATTAATTTGACTAACCCTACCCTCAAATCCAAATGAACCAAACATATTCATGCACGCTGTATTAATATTCAAAGAATAGTAGCTAATACCTAATAAGGCAAGGAAACTTGTATGATGGATGAAAAATGGAATGTCCAGCAAATGTATAAAATCCCTATGAGTTCTGGCAATTGGCAGAGAGCCGCACATCGAGCCAGCCGAATAAACCACATCAACTACAGTACAACTTTGTCTCAAGTCATCCTCTTGTGTCGATTCATATAACCTGTCGGGTTATACTACTCATACGCGGTCGTCAGATGCGATGGAGTTTGCACTAGCCAAAAGACGTACAGAGGTCAAGACGCGGCTGTTAATTTTGTAGGGTCACTTTCTCAGGAAACCAAGAAGATCAACGAAATGTTTAAAAACAAGGCAAAGTTGATCTGGTCACCCGAGTTACAAAAAATCTACGAAAATTGTGATCGCTGTTGGATCTGCGAAAAGTTAATAGATCGAGCGAAAGCGAACGAATCTCATTGTCAGTGTGATATTCCAAATGAACCAAAAACAAAATCTGACAAACTTGATTTCTGTCATAAAAATGAAGCTGGGTTCAGAGAATGGGTATGTTTAGATTGCAAAAAGCCCATCAATAATTTTAGAAAGGTTAGGGATCATTGCCACGTGACGGGGAAGTACCGAGGCCCTGCGCACGCCAGTTGTAATCTCAAGTTAAGAATAGTGGTCGATCAAACACCCATTCCGGTGATCTTACATAATTTAGAAAAATATGACGCACATTTAATCATGCAAGGCGCCCACAAATTTTACGGGAAATCAATTAAGTTGATCGCTAAAAATACTGAAAAATTACATTTCGTTTTCTTTTGGCCAACTCAGATTTTTAGACTCATTTCATTTCATGGCGGCTTCGCTAGATCGGTTGGTTAAAAATTGTTCACCCGATGATTTTAACTTACTTTGTGAAAGGTTTCCAAATAACAGTCATTTATTGTTGGAAAAGGGAATTTACCCCTATGAGTATATAGACTCATTTAATCGGTTCCAAGAGAGAAAACTCCCGCCAGTAGACGCTTTCTATAGCTCTCTGAAGCAGGGAGGAATAACCAAGCAAGAATACGCTCGTGCAAAAACAGTATGGCAAGCCTTTGGTTGTAAAAACCTAGGCGACTACCACGACCTATACGTGGAAACGGACGTGTTATTGCTAGTGGCTGTTTTTGAGAACTTCCGTAAAGTCTGTAAACAACACTACGGCCTTGACCCAGCCAACTATTATACGTCACCGGGCCTGTCGTGGGATGCATTGTTAAAGCATTCGGGTATACAATTGGAACTACTGACAGACATTGACAAGCACTTGTTCTTTGAAAGGGCAAAAAGAGGTGGTATTTCGAGTGTGGGTGCAAAGCGATATGCAAAGGCCAATAATCCAGAACTACCTGATTACGACCCAAATAAGCTAGAGTCACAGATCATGTAGGCCTATTTTGACGCAAATAATTTATACGGCTGGGCGATGAGCAAATATCTGCCTGTAGGGGAATTTACCTGGGAAACAGACTTAGAAAAATTTACTTACTATTACATCCAAGAGTTGCGACTAACTGACGACTACGGTCACATGTTTGAGATTACTATGGATTACCCAGAACGTCACCATGACAAACATAATGACTTTCCACTTGCGCCCGAAAATATGTCGGTACCAAACGAATGGCTTTCGAGCTATCAACAAAATTTAATTAGCAACGGAGTAGCGAGCGAAGCGACCTCGGTAGACAAACTCGTGGCTACTTTGGACACCAAACGAAAATATGTGTGCCGTTATCTTACATTGCAAAAATATCTCAAACTCAGGTTGTGGATCAAAGAAGTTCACCGAGTATTAAAATTTCGTCAAAAGCCGTGGATGAAAAGCTATATTGACAAAAACACGAAATTGCCCAAATTGGCCAAGTCTGATTTTGAGAAAGACTTTTTCAAATTGATGAACAACTCGGTCTTTGGCAAGACGATGGAAAATGTCAGATATCGAATTGACGGTCATTTACTGAGGGACGTACAGGATTCCGATAAGTACAGAAAATTAACTTATAAACCGAATTACAAATCGACAGTACCATTTGAGGAGTGCGAGCTTTCGTTTGTGGAGATGTACCGAACCAAAACAAAATTAAATAAGCCAATCTATTGCGGTGTAAGTATTCTCGATATCTCCAAAACGTTGATGTACGATTTTTATTACAACGAACTAAAAGCCAATTTTGGTGAGGGGGTACGCTTACTTTATTCAGACACTGATTCTCTATTAGTTCAGATCGAACGAAGCGAACATTCCTTGGTCGACTACCTGAGTAAAAATCGTTCATTATTTGACTTTAGTAATTACCCGCCCAATCATCAACTTTACAGCACCAAAAATAAAAAAGTCATAGGCAAAATGAAAGAAGAATTTGGTGGCAAAACAATTTTAGAAGCCGTTTTCATCAGACCAAAAATGTATTCGATTCTGACGGTCGATCATAATTTAAAGAAGGCGAAAGGGGTCTCCAAAGTAGTAACCGAGAAACGGTTAACCCACGAGATGAATAAAAGCTGCCTATTTGACTGGGTTTCTTATTTCAATAAACAACAATTATTTAGATCGGACAAACATCGAATGTTCACGGTCTCTCAACAGAAACTTAGTCTATCACCTTTAGATACAAAGCGCTACATATTATCAAATGGAATCGATACGTTAGCTTACGGACATAAGCGAATCGAAGCGAACCCAAGCTAATCAACAACGAAGCGAGCGAAGCGGGTATTACCGAAACGAACCTAAGCTAATTCGGTAATTCGGTGTCTTCGGGTACTACCTGAAGTTCCTCTTTGACAAAACTCCTATTTGGTCCGTTTAATAAATAGAACAAAGTTGGACCCGTTTTTACCCTCTTGCCTTTCACTCGTTTAAATTGACTCGTGCGCTTTTCAATTTGATAGACGTCCACGGCCAAGATCGGATCCGTCGCCCTTCTGACGGTGCCTCCCTCTTGCTCGCCCGGGTAATAGAGGTACCTAACGACCACGTCTGGAGGAAGTTCTCTTTGGGTGGTTCTTACAGGTGCACTCGGTGCTTGTTTCACTCCGCTCGCTAATTTGACGACTTCTGCAGGAACGGCATCGATTAACCGCGTTTTTTCCTCGTTTAACGATTTCACGACCTGAGGCAAACGCTCCACCCATTCCACGTTTCGTTCACCCACGTTTATCATTTCTTGAGCGTATTGATGACCGAATAAACGCTCGGCTAAAGTGCGGTTAAACCTTTCCACGATTCCTTGAGATCTGTGTACCCCAGGCTCACCCACTTGAATTTGTACTTTATTTTTTGTCATTAACCGTTTGAAGTCACCTTTGAATTCAGATCCCGAGTCTACCATTACGAATTTGGGCCAGGTCAGAGGTGATCGCTCGTAAATTTTCTTGGTCGCTTCGGTTACATGTTCGGCGGTTTTACTGGTCAACGGCTCGGCTTCTTAATACCGCGAACCCACGTCTACCACGGTCAAAGCGTACTTAAACGGTTTTCTTTTAACTCGGTCCCAGGGTAAATAAAGTATGTCCATTTGATGCGCGCAATTAGGTTCGACCGATTCTGATTGCAACATTGTAGGTCTGGGTACGTAATGTGGTTTTGGTAAATATATTTGCCAAACGGCCTGCTTTTTTAGCCAGTTTCTAATAACTGATTTGTCAGCACTTGTCTTTTCGTGTAGATGATTGACCGCGCTTTCTCCTCTCCAGTAACCCTGTGGGCTGTAAAATAGTTTTGAAAATTCTCTCTCCATTTTAAAATAAGTTATGCAAATCGCTAAGCTAACAACCCCACCAAGGCCGTCTGGATATAATCCAAACAAACTCGCGAATTTTTTGATCCTCGGTAGGCTCGTAAAAATCGGACAACTTAGGCTCTGGCGGTAACGGCGTGATACTCTTACCGGTCAATTCCGAATAAGCTCGTAAGGCTTCGTCCACGTTTACAAATGTTTGCTGACTCGCGCGTTCTTGTCGCATTCGTTCGTTTAAAAAGTCTAACATGTGTACGCAGTTTTGTTCCCAGGATTCCTTCGCTTGCGCCAATTGCTCCAACGCGAGGTCGTGACGCTTTCGTTCTTCGTCGACTTTACTTTTTGATAAACTGCTAAATAAAAAATTTGAGCCCGTGAATGCCAAAGCGTTTACTATCGCTCCTCCCACCATCATTAAAGCACTAGCCATTTTTAAAATAAGGTTAAATTAAATTAAATGAATAGCGAAAATAAAGATCAAGTTAAAGATCAATTGTCGGAAATTCAAGCAGACCTAAGTAATATCGAGCAGATGCTGGGTGATATGCATGCAGATATAGATCACATCGGTGATATGGTTTTAGAGACCCAAAGTGAAAATACGAAGACCTTTTTTTTACGGTCGGTGTATCCTTAATCGCGATTTCTTTTCTTTTTAAAATAAAATAAGAATAGTAAATAAGAATAGTATTATATAAAAATAGTATGTCACAACAATATACCAAAAAGCTAAGGAGGATTTGGGACTGTACGTGTTGTAGCAGACCTTCCAGCATATTGTTTTAACAATTCAGATTCTTTGTAAACAAGATTATGATCTTAAGCGTCGATTCTGGTAGGATCTTTCGTTAAGTGAAGGCGAATAGTCCGCCAACGTAAAGGCACGTAATGGTGGCTGTGGAGAGAGGTAAACAGCGAGAAACTAATCAAAGAATCGTGAGCAACTTTGCATCGGCCTATTCCCGTTGTTTCGGAACGAAGAAACCCACCCAAAAATTAGGCCACAATGTTTACAAGCGTTTCTTTCATCTATTTCAACTATTTGGTGGTTACAAGCGAGTATGGGTTGACTTTGTTTTTGTGATCCGGCTATGTGTACTTCCTTTAGATTCAGCAAGTGGCAAAGTTCCGCATCAGTCATTTTATATAAGGGTTTATTTATTTCAAATAAAAAAAAATTAACCCCGGTTATTCCGAGGAATAACCAAGGTTAAATTTTGATAATACTCGTTTTCACTCGCTTTCATTCCCCCCTAGCTTTTCTTTAATCACTTTCACTCACTTTCATTCTCCCCTAACGCTTCCCAAAAGCAAGGTTTTTCTTTAACCGTGAGCATCGTCGCCGTGACTCGATATCTAACGCTCGCTCCGCAAGAAAGTGAACCGTGGGCACCAAAATAAATGTCTCTAAGAGAGATCAAAGAGACCGCGTGACATTTTTTATTTACAAAAAGAGCGCGATCGATTTCTTTAAACGACTTATCCACCAAAGAGGCATCATAGTCGATCTTAACATATATCCTACTTTTATCGGTAAAAGCCGGTTTAACTAAGCAATTGATCCTATCGG
This sequence comes from Acanthaster planci, assembly GCF_054643075.1. Lineage (NCBI taxonomy): Eukaryota > Metazoa > Echinodermata > Asteroidea > Valvatida > Acanthasteridae > Acanthaster > Acanthaster planci. The sequence goes on along the minus strand of NC_141787.1, from coordinate 17,868,648 downwards.
GTAGGTCGTCTAATTTTTGAGACACTTTAAAAGAGTTACGCGTACTCGCGGGGAGATCTTCTAGCATCTTATGTGATAAGTTTTCAAAATAATTATGAACTTCGTCATTTGCACGTAATAGCAACGATTCAGTCTCGGGAGATATCTGATAACAAATTTGATCTTGACCAGTAGGTTCCTTAGTACCATATTTGTAAACTGGGTTGACACCGTAACAAGGGTCTTCGAGTCTAATCAACAGTTGTTTGTTTTGCCCCTCGTGGTGATAAGCGATCTTAGAAAAACATTTTGTTGGTCTTAAAATGACTAAATATTTAGGATCAAAGGGGCCTTAGGTAACTTTTGGGTTGCGGTTGCCAGCATTCAGGCGCTCGTAGTCATTTGAGACGATATATATTTGACTTGACATGGTTCTATTTATAATTAGGTTTCTAAAATCTTTCTCGTTTTTATTCAACATGTTCTTTTAAATACTAGTATTTTTATATATAATAGCATTTATTTAAGGTGGTTGTAAACAAAGCGTGTTTTGCTTTTAAACAGAGCCAAGGTCACGACACGAGTTCAGGTCGGGCAAGTCTCGACTTGTAACAAGGGGAAATCCCTTTTTGTTTGTGAGTGATTGCTGGTGCCAGTCACGAGTTGTTTACCGCCGGGGTCAAATGTTCAAGGTTAGTGAAGTGGAAATCCCCGGCGCTAGTCACGAGTTGCTTACAGGAAAAGTGCGCCGGGGTCAAAAGGTGAGTGGGAATCCCCGGTGCGTGTGGTGGGTGAAAGGGGGTGAAAAGGGCGTGTGGTTTAGAATCGGCTAATTCCTACTACTGTACCAGATAGACCATGAAGGGTGCACCACTACAAATAAATTCCCATAGACTGCAATGATATATCCCCACACTTTGCAATAATTTCAAAAATACAACTCTCACAGGTGTCCAGGCTGCACAAAAATACGATGATCGACATGTCCCCTTTCATTTTCCTTTCAGTTTTCGGGGGGTTGACCAATGAATTTTTGAGAAATTTTCACCAGAAGCAGACCACCCCTAAAATGAAGAAAATGTCCCTGCCCAGAAAAGTTGCCATTTTGAAAAACCATCCCTCTGCAAAACGGCCAAAGAGTGCCATTTTCGGACCCAACTGCACCCAAATTACTCAGAATTTGATGCCCAGAGTCCGGGCCAGGGGTTCAGTGCCATATTTCTCCAATTCCTCAATTTCATGGCTCTCAGGACTCTCTAATATAGAATATTTTGAGTGTATAACTTTTATTAACGAGCTCGGCGGACATATTTATGGCCTAATTACCAGGGTTCACCCATAATCGACGCACCCGGAAAATGTCTTCTGTTACAGCCCGGCATTACCGTGCCGTCAGTGTTAATGCTGTGCTATCGTTGAAAAGCGAGGCGGCTTTTATGTGGCGGATATATTCCTTCATGGTACAATGCGATCACGCCTTTCGTGCAGGTATTGCTGTACGGTATTTAAAGGGTATTCCCCTTGTGCCTACCGTTAACGTTGCTGCCTTACAGCACTTTTCCCACCAGTTTCTTTTTCTTTTGTACCATTGTGATGCATTCATTTTACAATGCGATTACCCCCAAAGAATCTTTTTTCAAGGAGTATATTGGGTTCCCCACTCTATTGTTCAAGTAAAACTGAGTTGCCGTTGAACCGAAGAAATGCTATGATTGTTCCTGGGGGCACTTACTGAAGACGATGCACGGTATAGGGTGAACTGGCCGAATTTAAGCTCCATTGAAAAAAGTGTAAAATCAACCAAGTTTGGAGCCCCATGGCTGGCAACTGAAGTCCCTCAGGCCTCTCAAACTAAAAATATGTGTTATTTGGTCCTTCAGATTTCTTTTGATTTTCTATTTTTAGTAGGTTAACCAATGAATTTTTGAATTATCCGCCCAAAACAAACTAACCCCCCCAAAAAGTGAATGTTCCAAATCCTCTCAGCGGCCATTTTTCAAATGACATCCCTCACCTTGCGCGGACTCTTCTGACAAATTTTCAATCCCCTTTTTGTCTGCTTTGCCCCCAGATGGGTGCCCCTGAATCTACAGAGATGATTCTAGGCCATACTGACACAATCCCACCATTTTCTTGGCCCAAACAGACCCCCCTTTTCGAAGGAATCTGTAGGGGTACTTTTTATGGGCCTCGGCCTGGCGGAGAATTTTCTTTGAATTGGGACACTGCTGCCGGAAGTACATCGAACCTTAACTCCAAAGGGTGTATGTAAAATCACACTGAAATTGGAGGATTTGGCCTGTACGTGTTGTAGCAGACCTTCCAGCATATTGTTTTAACAATTCAGATTCTTTGTATACAAGATTATGATCTTAAGCGTCGATTCTGGTAGGATCTTTCGTTAAGTGAAGGCGAATAGTCCGCCAACGTAAAGGCACATAATGGTGGCTGTGGAGAGAGGTAAACAGCGAGAAACTAATCAAAGAGTCGTGAGCAACTTTGCATCGGCCTATTCCCGTTGTTTCCCTGCAAAAGTGTACTTTCGAGTCATTGTGTCTCAGTTTTTCTCGTTCAGATTAGAAACCAGTTGATTGCAGTTTTCATATGATAGGCCTAAAGGTTAAGTTTCAAAAAGAAAATGGTGTGATTTCAACCACGAGTTTTATGGTCCAACCATAGTGAGCACTCCTACAAGGGATCTTCTCTTGTTTTTTTCCTGTAAGTGGGCGCTAAAACTATGGCTGGTCTTCAGCACAAATAGTTCGCAAAATGTTACAAATCCCAAGCAGCTACTAAGCTACTTTACCCTTTTTAAATTGATTGGGCAGCTGCGTAAATTTTGAACAAAAGTGAGGTAACGTCGAAAACCAACCAGAGAATGTTTTTTCTGCAAACTAAAATACAACTGTTGACACAGACTTTTGCCGCGGGCTGATCGAGGATTACCCCTATTGCTATTATAACGACTGTAAAGTTAAGTTACAGTTTTTAGACAATAAAGACGACCTGAGCACCATCGAGCGGCTGGATAACTCCATTGGTCACATTAAATCAAATTGCGTACTAGCTTGTCGTAAGTGTAATTTAATGCGTAAGTGTGATCAGGTAGTTGAGTCAACTGACTGGTAAACTAATGTTAACTTGCTATGAACTAGCTACAGTTATCTGTTTATTTGCTTTACTTTACTTACCCTTTGTTATAACTGGGCTATGTCAGCCTGGTTATAATTAATTTTATTTTAGTTATAACAAATGATAACTGTGCTATAATACGTACAGCTAGTTGCTCAGCTAGTTATAGCAGCTAACTTAACTTACTACACAGTTGAGTACCTACGCCTAAAGCACACCTACAACAACTTTAAAGAGTACTTATTATTAAAATGGACGACATCAAAAGCATTCTCACCGAGCGAAGCGGAGCGAGCAGCGAATCAACCGAAGCGAGCGTAGCGAGTGTCAAAGACAGACTCTGTTCGATAGTTGCGTCAGGTGAAAGTAAGAAGTATCTCGGCAAAGAATATTCGATCAAAGAAATTGAAGCTCTGTCACCCAAAGACCAAGAGAAGCTTTTCAATTTGTACGAAGTTAAATTTGGCAAAGAGATCGTTAAAACTCTAGGTAACGCTATTTTGAGCCTCTACTCTCGCTTACTCGGTATAGCTACTCCGATCGATCTACTCGGGTTCAACGTCAACTTAACGTCTGAAGAAGCGCTGACCAAAGACCTAAACGACGACCCGATTATCAGTCAAACGATGGGACACCTACTCACTGAGGTTTGTTATAAGTACGGTGTGTACTTGTCACCTCTTACAGCCGCGTTGATTACCACTAAGCATCTAGAATTCAACAAAAGCTCTGTTACATTAAAAGAGGATGTCAACAACAACAACAAACGAAGCGAACCCGACACCAGCGAACAACGAAGTGACGAGCGAAGCGAGTGTTACTCCGGTCAAGACGGTAACTAAAAATAAAGTAAACGTTAAAAATCCAAAGCGTGTAGAACAAGGTAAAAAATTAGCCGAGCATAACAAAAAGATGAAGCAGCAGCTCGCCAAGATGAGATTAGCGAGCGAAACGAGCGAAGAGAGCAACCAAAACTTCAGCTCAGAAAATAAAATTTATCAAACGGTTACAGAGAACAGACACTTGATATTTGGTGGATTGGCGATTGGAGCGCTTGCGGTCTATTTAATTTGGAAAAATAAGTCGACGGTTAAAGTAAAACGTGTGAGTCTCCATTTTATTATATACGTTTTGAAAAATCTTGTTTGGTCAATCTATACGTCTTGTTTGGCGAGGTTTAATTTATCGAGGGCGTTTTTCCCAGTGCTTATCCGAAACTTGAAATAGATCTTTCACTTTAGATTCAGTTTCCCCAGTTGTGTCTTGATAACACACACCGCAATTAAAGCCTTCAAACGGTTTACCTCTAGAGATCTTACCGATTAAAACTTGGTTTAACTTATATTCTATTTCACCCGCTTCCCCCGTTTTTAAAACAAATGTTATATTTTGTAGGGTTTTTCTCGATTTTGGCGGCTTGGGTTTTTTCCAAACGTGATGCTTATAATATCGATCTCCCATATCTGCGGGGGTGTACGAAGAAACCCACCCAAAAATTAGGCCACAATGTTTACAAGCGTTTCTTTCATCTATTTCAACTATTTGGTGGTTACAAGCGAGTATGGGTTGACTTTGTTTTTGTGATCCCGCTATGTGTACTTCCTTTAGATTCAGCAAGTGACAAAGTTCCGCGTCAGTCATTTTATATAAGGGTTTATTTATTTCAAATAAAAAAAAATTAACCCCGGTTATGCCGAGGAATAACCAAGGTTAAATTTTGATAATACTCGTTTTCACTCGCTTTCATTCCCCCCTAACTTTTCTTTAGTCACTTTCACTCACTTTCATTCTCCCCTAACGCTTCCCAAAAGCAAGGTTTTTCTTTAACCGTGAGCATAGTCGCCGTGACTCGATATCTAACGCTCGCTACCGCAAGAAAGTGAACCGAGGGCACCAAAATAAATGTCTCTAAGAGAGATCAAAGAGACCGCGTGACATTTTTTATTTACAAAAAGAGCGCGATCGATTTCTTTAAACGACTTATCCACCAAAGAGGCATCATAGTCGATCTTAACATATATCCTACTTTTATCGGTAAAAGCCGGTTTAACTAAGCAATTGATCCTATCGGGTAGGTCGTCTAGTTTTTGAGACACTTTAAAAGAGTTACGCGTACTCGCGGGGAGATCTTCTAGCATCTTATCTGATAAGTTTTCAAAATAATTATGAACTTCGTCATTTACACGTAATAGCAACGATTCAGTCTCGGGAGATATCTGATAACAAATTTGATCTTGACCAGTAGGTTCCTTAGTACCATATTTGTAAACTGGGTTGACACCGTAACAAGGGTCTTCGAGTCTAATCAACAGTTGTTTGTTTTGCCCCTCGTGGTGATAAGCGATCTTAGAAAAACATTTTGTTGGTCTTAAAATGACTAAATATTTAGGATCAAAGGGGCCATAGGTAACTTTTGGGTTGCGGTTGCCAGCATTCAGGCGCTCGTAGTCATTTGAGACGATATATATTTGACTTGACATGGTTCTATTTATAATTAGGTTTCTAAAATCTTTCTCGGTTTTATTCAACATGTTCTTTTTAATACTATTATTTTTATATATAATAGCATTTATTTAAGGTGGTTGTAAACAAAGCGTATTTTGCTTTTAAACAGAGCCAAGGTCACGAGTTCAGGTCGGGCAAGTCTCGACTTGTAACAAGGGGAAATCCCTTTTTGTTTGTGAGCGATTGCTGGTGCAGGTCGGTGCCAGTCACGAGTTGTTTACAGCCGGGGTCAAATGTTCAAGATCAGTGAAGTGGAAATCCCCGGCGCTAGTCACGAGTTGCTTACAGGAAAAGTGGCGTCAAAAGGTGAGTGGGAATCCCCGGTGCGTGTGGTGGGTGAAAGGGGGTGAAAAGGGCGTGTGGTCCAGAATTGGCTAATTCCTACTACTGTACCAGATAGACCATGAAGGGTGCACCACTACAAATAAATTCCCATAGACTGCAATGATATATCCCCACACTTTGCAATAATTTTAAAAATACTCACAACTCTCACAGGTGTCCAGGCTGCACAAAAATACGATGATCGACATGTCCCCTTTCATTTTCCTTTCAATTTTCGGGGGGTTGACCAATGAATTTTTGAGAAATTTTCACCAGAAGCAGACCACCCCTAAAATGAAGAAAATGTCCCTGCCCAGAAAAGTTGCCATTTTGAAAAACCATCCCTCTGCAAAACGGCCAAAGAGTGCCATTTTCGGACCCAACTGCACCCAAATTACTCAGAATTTGATGCCCAGAGTCCGGGCGAGGGGTTCAGTGCCATATTTCTCCAATTCCTCAATTTCATGGCTCTCAGGACTCTCTACTATAGAATATTTTGAGTGTATAACTTTTATTAACGAGCTCGGCGGACATATTTATGGCCTAATTACCAGGGTTCACCCATGATCGACGCACCCGGAATATGTCTTCTGTTACATCCCGGCATTACCGTGCCGTCAGGGTTAATGCTGGGCTATCGTTGAAAAGCGAGGCGGCTTTTATGTGGCGGATATATTCCTTCATGGTACAATGCGATCACGCCTTTCGTGCAGGTATTGCTGTACGGTATTTAAAGGGTATTCCCCTTGTGCCTACCGTTAACGTTGCTGCCTTACAGCACTTTTCCCACCAGTTTCTGTTTCTTTTGTACTATTGTGATGAATTCATTTTACAATGCGATTACCCCCGAAGAATCTTTTTTCAAGGAGTATATTGGGTTCCCCACTCTATTGTTCAAGTAAAACCGAGTTGCCGTTGAACCGCAGAAATGCTATGATTGTTCCTGGGGGCACTTACTGAAGAAGATGCACGGTATGGGGTGAACTGGCCGAATTTAAGCTCCATTGAAAAAAAGTGTAAAATCAACCAAGTTTGGAGCCCCATGGCTGGCAACTGAAGTCCCTCAGGCCTCTCAAACTAAAAATATGTGTTATTTGGTCCTTCAGATTTCTTTTGATTTTCTATTTTTAGTAGGTTAACCAATGAACTTTTGAATTATCCGCCCAAAACAAACTAACCCCCCCAAAAAGTGAATGTTCCAAATCCTCTCAGCGGCCATTTTTCAAATGACATCCCTCACCTTGCGCGGACTCTTCTGACAAATTTTCAATCCCATTTTTGTCTGCTTTGCCCCCAGATGGGTGCCCCTGAATCTACAGAGATGATTCTAGGCCATACTAACACAATCCCACCATTTTCTTGGCCCAAACAGACCCCCCTTTTCGAAGGAATCTGTAGGGGTACTTTTTATGGGCCTCAGCCTGGCGGAGAATTTTCTTTGAATTGGGACACTGCTGCCGGAAGTACATCGAACCCTCACTCCAAAGGGTGTATGTAAAATCACACTGAAATTGGAGGATTTGGGACTGTACGTGTTGTAGCAGACCTTCCAGCATATTGTTTTAACAATTCAGATTCTTTGTATACAAGATTATGATCTGAAGCGTCGATTCTGGTAGGATCTTTCGTAAAGTGAAGGCGAATAGTCCGCCAACGTAAAGGCACATAATGGTGGCTGTGGAGAGAGGTAAACAGCGGGAAACTAATCAAAGAGTCGAGAGCAACTTTGCATCGGCCTATTCCCGTTGTTTCCCTGCAAAAGCGTACTTTCGAGTCATTGTGTCTCAGTTTTTCTCGTTCAGATTAGAAACCAGTTGATTGCAGTTTTCATATGATAGGCCTAAAGGTTAAGTTTCGAAAAGAAAAGGGTGTAATTCCAACCACGAGTTTTATGGTCCAACTATAGTGAGCACTCCTACAAGGCATCTTCTCTTGTTTTTTTCCTGTAAGTGGGCGCTAAAACTATGGCTGGTCTTCAGTACAAATAGTTCGCAAAATGTTACAAATCCCAAGCAGCTACTAAGCTACTTTACCCTTTTTAAATTGATTGGGCAGCTGCGTAAATTTTGAACAAAAATGAGGTAACGTCGAAAACCAACCAGAGAGTGTTTTTTCTGCAAACTAAAATACAACTGTTATGCCCCTATGCTCACATTTAAGTCATCGGTCACCCTGTCACCGTGCCTATCAAACTCATTTATAATTTGCCGGAAATAAACCCGGAGAGATGAATGAACGTTGCTGTGGTTGTAAGTTCACAGCAAATCACTTATTATATTATCACTTACTTATTATAACCGCAGCACTCACTTGTGGGTATTCAGAATTAACTGGCATAGTTTCTTTAGCTTGTGTTGCCAGCACAGTGGTTGCCTAACTTTGTACGGGGTGTTGGGTTAGAGTTACGTGAAGGAAGTGACAATTTCATAGACTGGATTTTATGGTTGTAGGCTAGAAATTCTGGGATTTAATGGATACGACTAGGATAAAGAATCCAGACATCATTATGGATAGGATATATGATATGGATTAGCGTCAGGGATTGAGTTAAAAGGGTTCAGGATTTGGCATAATGGGATATTGGGTTGATTAGTTTAAGGAATCAATGGACATGTCTGAATACGGGCGTTTCATAATAGTGCACCACCAATGCGCGTTTGGAAAGGGTCGACAGTTTTCACGCACTTTGATTGGTCAACGCCGCGTGGCCAACTCTTAGAGGCGCACTATTGTGAATCGCCCGTATTGCTCCATTTCGGACAATAACCCGTTCTTTACGAAATAATATTTTGAAATATCATTAAAATATGACGTACACAACCATCCCCGTAAAATGCATGATCGTTGAGGTAAGGAATTTCGAGATTTTCATTTTCGAAATCCCAACAGTTGGAGTGGTAGTCGGAATTTCATGTAACCTTTCAGTTACGTTCACACAACGACTGTTAGCTCGTCACTATGAAGTCTTTGTTGCACCGTCGATGGGCTGAAACTGTCTAATTTTGTTTTATTATATGATCACAGTTTTGCAAGCGGGGAAATGGAAACTTGCCTACCGTTGGGGGCGTCCGTCGCCTGACCTTGTTGGAACTCATTAATAAATGTTCATTCCTCACCCCAACCTTACTTATCAATAAAATATTCGATCTTTTAACCATTCAATAATTATTTATTCTTTAACCTAACCACAATCGTCTCTATCGATAAATCCCCAAATCTTCACCCCAATCCTAAACCCGACCCAACTCTATAAACTGCTGGATTCCTTCAATCCTGTCAAATAAATACCCATATAATCGTATGGATGAAATTCTCGCTTCCTTAACTTAATAACAACCCTGTCCAACTTTCTTTCCTTTTCTTCAACCTAACTCACGTAATAATTACGTGTATTTGGTTCCAAATTCCTTACCTAACCCTACACACCGTGTAGGAAACAAGCGCATACCTCCTGAAGTTTTGAGTCAGGGGAGGTGAAACGTAAGGAATGTGATGGTTAGCCCCCCCCCTTCAAGTCCCTCGTACTCTTTGTAGTAAAAAAAATGAGCAGTTCCAAAGAAGTCAGACTTCCACCTTCAAATTGCTGTTTTGTGTGGCCAGGGACCTTGTCAATGTTGACCGGTTCGATCAACAAATTTTCTATCATTCAATTCGATCATGGAAAGAAATGCATAATTTATTTCAAGCAGTCACTTCTTGGAGCTGAAACTCCAAGAATCTATCCCCAGTTCTCTTTGCAGTAGAAATTTCTGGGGCATTTGCGATGGGGCTTGGTTTCTCAAAAGTTATTCCCTCTCCATCAAGATTTGTCAGTTTGCTTTGCCTCTGTCCGTAAGAGGCCCGTGACTAGACAGACAAGACACCCTAAATTGATAAAGGCAGGCGACTTTAATATGATTTTGTCCTGCGCAGCTTTCACAGAAAGGAAACGGAGCAACAGAAATCGTGGACTTGTTTTCGGCAATGGTACATTACTAATTAACGACCAGAACCCACCCAAACACCCACCCACCCAGCCACCCACCCACCCAGCCACCCACCCACCCAGCCAGCCACCCAGCCACCCACACACCCACCAACCAACCCACCCAACAACCCAACAACCCAACAACCCAACAACCCAACAACCCAACAACCCAACAAACCCCCCCCCCCACCCACCCAGCCACCCAGCCACCCAGCCACCCAGCCACCCCGCCACCCAGCCAGCCACCCAGCCACCCAGCCAGATTAACCATCTCCTTTGAACGTCCATTCTTGTACGGAAGGAGGCACCAGTACAGGTCGAAATCTTGAACAACACTCGGGAGAAGACGACTCAAGAGACAGTTCAGAAGATTTAATGCTGGCTGGATGGCGCGACACATGATGAACAAGTGAACGATTGTTCCTCTTTGTCCACACCAAGGGCACAGTGGAGATATGTCTGGGTTAATGTGCTGCAGGACCGGTAGACTGGGCAGAAAGTTATGCAATAGGCGAAATTGGACATCGCCCTCTTTCTTTGAGGAAGGTAGACGATATATTGCTTGCCATTCGATTTTCCGGTTCTCTGGGATTGCATTCTGTTCATGCCAATAAGTCTGAAGAGGAATCTTCAGTTGGTTGAGTTCTGCGTTGAGGGTTTTATAAATAGTCTTTGAAGATGCGCCTGTGGCATCGATGTCTGGAGGGAAGTGAACAACCAGGGGAAGTTCTCTCAGGTCTGGGATGCTCTGAAGATTACGTGTGGAGAGACGGTATCCAAAACGGTTGAAAAACTGCGGGAAGACACGCAAGAGGAGATTCGTCATTTCAGAGAGTTCAGCGCGAAGAAGCCTGTTTGAGGACCTTCGCACTGGGTTTGCAGCTTGGATATCCTCCGTTGTTTTCCATTTTCCGGAAGAGACGTCCAGTAGGTCTCCAACTGTACGAACACCACACATCCGGAGACGAGGGCAAAGGAGATGGTCATCTATACCGGCAAACTTAATTACATGAGTAGAAATTAACGGTAAATTCAAAATGAAATGAAGAGAATCGAGCGGTATGACAATTTGGGCTCTCGATAACTTCCAAGCTTGTAACACATTACAGTAGAATGTTGGGAGGTGAACAAAAAATTTAGCGTCAAGATTTATTAAGAAGATTTGAGCATCAAAATCGAACTTGCAATATTGACGCAAAAAGTAGCTCATGAAAGCGAAAACAGGATGAGGTGATTTTTTTAGAAATCTTTGTACAAAGGAGAAGCGATACGTAAAAACTTGTGACTGGAGGCAGGTAAGGCCCAGCCCGCCTGTTTCAGGTGAACGATACAAAATATTTTCCTTTATCCAATGTCGCCCATCAGACCAAATAAAATCTACCAGTTTCCTTTGGAGTTCACTGAGAATTTCTGGAGGGGGGGATAAAACTGCAAGGACGTGAAGAAGTTTGGAAGCCGCTAACTTATTGGCTACCAGGGCTCTGCCTCTGAAGGACAGCAGTTTACACAATCCTTTCCAACGAGCAAGAACGTTTTGCAATTTTTCTCGACAGGTTTGCCAGTTTTGTTGAAAAAAATGGAAGGAGTTTCCCATGTGAACTCCAAGGAATTTTAAACCAGTATTATTCCACTTAAAATTTAAGGGGTTGTCCGTTCTATTTATCCACGAACCGACCCAGAGGCCTTGAGATTTAGTAAAATTCAAACAAGCAGCAGAACAACGGCTATAACAATGATAAATATCTTGAATAATATTAAAAGCTTTATCACTGGTAACAAATATAGAAACATCATCGGCATAGGCCGAGGTAACAACAGTGTAATCAGAATTAGGAATCATAAAGCCAAAAGGTTTTAAATTACATCGAAGAGCATGGAGGAGAGGTTCTATAGCTATTGCATATAGCAAACCTGAAAGTGGACATCCTTGTCTAATTCCCTTTTTAAAAGGGAAAGGTGCGGTTAAGGAGCCACAAACCTTGATAAAACTCTGAGCATCATTATATAGCAGTTTGACATAGGAGATAAATCTTTCTCCAAAACCCATGGTCTTCATAACAGCACATAAATAGTAATGATCCACATTATCAAATGCCTTTTTTTGATCAAGATTTAAAACAGCAAGAGGAATACAGTGAGAATTAGCATACATAAGAATATCCTTGATTAAGATGATATTATCATAAATTGAACGACCCGGAACAGTATAACTTTGATCAGGGTGAACAACGCTATCGATAACATTTTTGAGTCGGTTTGAAATAATTTTTGCAAAAATTTTGTAGTCTGTATTGAGTAAAGAGACAGGACGCCAGTTTGAAATCTCAAGCAAGTCGCCAGTTTTGGGAAGAAGGGTTATAACTCCCCTTCGACAAGAAACCGGGAAGGTGGCCGCTGGCAACAGATTCATTGAGTACTGCCATGAGATCGTCCTTAATGATATTCCAAAAAGTTTGATAAAATTCAGAAGTAAGGCCATCCAAGCCAGGGGACTTATTTAAATTTAACTGGTTAACCGCCATATCCATTTCATCTGTTGTTATCGGTTTGTCACAATCTTCAGAGTCACTTTCACTGAGCGTAGGTAAATTTTTAAACAAGTGATCCATAGTACTGGGTTCAGTTTCGGCCTCACTGTACAATTCTTTGTAGAAATTCCGAATGTGACATTTTATTTCATTTGGATCATCAGTAGTCCTTCCAGATGAGAGACGAATTTTAGAAATAGTTTTAGCGGTAGAGTTGGATTTTTCTAGATTAAAAAAGAATGTAGAACAAGTGTCAATTTCTGTTGTGAGCTTAAAGCGAGATCTAATGATAGCCCCTTTAGCGTCATGCTTGAAGTGTTCTTTCAGGGCATCCCGCTGTTCCTGAAGAGTTTTTTGAGTCTCTGGGGTAAGATCAGGACAACACTGTAAATCATCAATGGATTTGTGAAGAGAATGAATCTTGTCCCGTTTTTCACGGGCAATTTTAGCTCCATACATTTGAGTGATAGATTTAATATGATTCTTTCCCATGTCCCACCATACACTGATGGAGGAAAATTGGCATCTTGTAGCTTGCCACTTTTTCCAAAATTGTTTAAAAATTCCTTTGTAGGTCTCATCTTGAAGCAAAGAATTATTGAAGTGCCAGTAGGCGCTACCCTTCTTACTTACATCGGGAAGTGTTAAGAACAACAGCACTATGATCCGACAAGGAACAAGGTTGAATGTTACAGGAGTCAACAGAGGGCAAAAGGTGAACAGGGAAGTAAATTCTATCAAGTCTAGCTTTGGAGGTGCTTCTCAAATTGCCAGTGCTGTATCTGAACCAAGTAAATTTAGATGAATTGGGATTATTTCTACGCCAAACATCACACATAGAAAAAGTATTGATGATATTTTCTACAGCGGAAGCAATTTTGTGTCTCCTTTCAATGCTTTGCGAGAAGCGATCCAGAAGCGGGTCATGTGTACAATTAAAATCCCCGCCAAAAATGATAACTGGATTGTCGTGTGAAGAACAATGCTCTTCCAAGGAGATAAGACAGTTCATTGCAGCAACGTCATCCTGAGGAATCAGGATATTGTAAATATGATAGGTGGTTGAATAAATTCTAAGCTCGAGAAAGAGAACATATCCAGCACAGATCGTACAAGATTTTATTATGTTAAAATTATTATTTTTCTTGACGAGAGTAGCTACACCAGATCCCCGGGTGGTTCCAGGAGCGCAACAGACATCATACGGCCATGTTTTCCAACACAAATCTTCGTTCCTAAGATCATACGTTTCCTGTAGCAGAACAACATCGGGATTTTCAAGGGTTATGTCTAGATACGCACGAACAGAGTTGTTTTTGATGGGCGTGGAACATCCCCCTGTATTGAGGGTTACTAGGGTGAAAGTCATATACAAAAAAAGGGAAAGTAGAAACATCATGGAAAAAGATGGATGGGATCGCTGGGATCGAGGTTTCTGACAAGCTTTCGAATCCTCTGTTGCATATTTTTCGTGAACAGAGGGCTGTTGCGGAGTGGCTTCAGCTGTTTTACTAGACCGGGGATGTCATGAGTAAATTTCCTGGCAACGTCAAGCGGCTTTCGGCGTGACTTGACGCACTTAAGGAAGGTGACGACTTCCTCGTTTTGAAGTGGTCCTTTTGTCAGGTTTAGGTCCCCTGGCCCATCTCCCTCTTGATCGAAGACGCTTACGACAGAGGAGACGGATTCATGGTCGCTCTCTGAATCCAGTTGAGATGGGTGTATCGGTGGTGATTCTGTGGACATCTGAGATTCGTCCAGGATTTGGGAGATATTTTCCTCCGTTGAAGTTTGGGAGACACTTTCATCTCTTTCCATCTGGGGTGTATCACTTAGCTTATGCAGTTTTCGCTGTGGAGACGGAGACTTCAGCTGCACCAATGGATTGGACACAACTTCTTTAGGCTTTGATTTTTTGCGGTGTCCTTTGGCAACAACCTCTGCAAAGAGAGGAGAGGTTTCACGAGAAGGAGCTGGAGGCGAACCCCAGATGGAAGGCACTGTAGTATTGTTAGATGTTTTTAGATGTTGTGTATTTTGCTTTGAAGGAGCTGGACTTAAAGTGGTGTTATGTTTGTCTGCAGTGGAAGCACTTTGTTTTTCTGTCTCCTGTTGTTTTAGAGGTGTACCTGTTAAAAATCGAGCATCAGGTTCAGTGGCTGAATGTTGCTGCGCATCAGTATCAGCTGGCTTATCTGAAGTAGACGGCTTGTTCTGGTCAGTCAAACTGTCTCGTCGACTCTGTTTTGATGGATGTTTTGGGTCAGATTTTTTACCGTGTATAAACTTGGGAGGGGGATTCAATGGGTTAAAATCAGCCATGTTAGTGTTAGATGTAGACGGTTCAGCTTGTGTTGTTTTTTACAATGTTTACTTATGTGGCCATTTTCTCCACAGCTGAAACATTTAACAGATTCATTGGAGATGAAAACTCTGTAGTTCACCCCTGCGTGAAATATGTTCATGTGATCGGGAATAGTGACATTGGTTTCTATGATAGCATGCACTTGACGTCTAAAAGACATAACATGAGATAACTCTTTGTCTTTAATTCCCAAGGGGATCGGTTTGATGGCTGAAACTGGTTTGCAGAAGCTTGATAGATTTCGTGCAATGACTGCATTTGGTAATTCTGGATATACATTGGACAGTACAAGTCTCTCAGTAGGTTTTACTAAGGGGGTGATGGATATAAACGAATCGTTGTACTCCAAACCATACACAACAGCTTCCTCAACCGCTTCCCTTGATTTGAGGTAGACTGCTACACGCCCATTTGATATACGGGAGGCAGAAACTATTTCAGCAGGGTTCATACCCGAGACAGATAGTGCATTAACATAACACTGGACAGAGACATTGTCTTCAGCTTTGAAAACGATTCCATTCTCGCGAGTTATGTTAGTGAAAGGTTCAGATGCAACATTGGTCTTTGAGAAGCCAGTCGCCTGATCACCTGAGTGATCCCGAACAACAGGACGGTCGGCAGCACGACTAGCCATGGCGGCCAGCCCCGCTAGCTAACGTGTATCGAATGTTCGGGACTATGCCAAAAAAAAGAGGTGAAAATATTACAAGATGATATACCGTAACAGTCCTTCAATAAGACCTATCAAGTCTACAACAATATACGTACACAACTACAACCAATGAGGACCAAAAAGGTCATTAGTACAGTGATAAAACTTACGTTAAACGAGAGCCCAAAAATCACACCGCCTTCAAGAAAACAAACAAACAAACAAACAAACAAACAAACAAACAAACAAACAAACAAACAAACAAACAAACAAACAAACAAACAAACAAACAAACAAACAAACAAACAAACACCCCAACAAACAAACAAACAAACAAACAAACAAACAAACAAACAAACAAACAAACAAACAAACAAACAAACAAACAAACAAACAAACAAACAAACAAACAAACAAACAAACAAACACTTTTCACTTTTCACTTTTCCAAATGAACCTTTAATTCATGACAGAAAATATCTACAAAACAACGATTCTTAAAATAAAACAAGGTTCAAGTGGAATAAGTAAATACTGACATACAATAAACTTAACAGAAAAACGAAAGGATTCTCAGTAAAAAGATAAAAAGAATTAATTTGCTAATTATAACATGAAGATTGGAACCACACTTATAGTCATCCAAAACCCTGAGACTTCTCATTAGGGATAGACAATGACAACCATGAAAAAAAGATCAGTCTTCATATCAGCCAGAAAAGCTTATTGTCCACAAATGTGAACAAGGTGTTGTTGTGGTCCCATTTGCTCAAAAATGGGCCAACGTTGTGTTTTGCAGAGAAAAAGTGGTAATCAATCAGAATTTTACTCTTCATTCGAAGTTTCCATACAATAAGAGGGTCAGCAGTAGATGAACGCGAGTAGAGAAAGTATATGGTTGCTTTCAGACTGATAATGAAGTAATTTGCCAGATTAACCATCTCCTTTGAACGTCCATTCTTGTACGGAAGGAGGCACCAGTACAGGTCGAAATCTTGAACTACACTCGGGAAAAGACGACTCAAGAGACAGTTCAGAAGATTTAATGCTGGCTGGATGGCGCGACACATGATGAACAAGTGAACGATTGTTCCTCTTTGTCCACACCAAGGGCACAGTGGAGATATGTCTGGGTTAATGTGTTGCAGGACCGGTAGGCTGGGCAGAAAGTTATGTAATAGGCGGAATTGGACATCGCCCTCTTTCTTTGAGGAAGGCAGACGATATATTGCTTGCCATTCGATTTTCCGGTTCTCTGGGATTACATTCTGTTCATGCCAGTAAGTCTGAAGAGGAATCTCCAGCTGGTTGAGTTCTGCGTTGAGGGTTTTATAAATAGTCTTTGAAGACGCGCCTGTGGCATCGATGTCTGGAGGGAAGTGAACAACGACGGGAAGTTCTCTCAGGGCTGGGATGCTCTGAAGATTACGTGTGGAGAGACGGTATCCAAAACGGTTGAAAAACTGCGGGAAGACACGCAAGAGGAGATCTGTCATTTCAGAGAGTTCAGCGCGAAGAAGCCTGTTTGAGGGCCTTCGCACTGGGTTTGCAGCTTGGATATCCTCCGTTGTTTTCCATTTTCCGGAAGAGACGTCCAGTAGGTCTCCAACTGTACGAACACCACACATCCGGAGACGAGGGCAAAGGAGATGGTCATCTATACCGGCAAACTTAATTACATGAGTAGAAATTAACGGTAAATTCAAAATGAAATGAAGAGAATCGAGCGGTATGACAATTTGGGCTCTCGATATCTTCCAAGCTTGTAACACATTACAGTAGAATGTTGGGAGGTGAACAAAAAATTTAGCGTCAAGATTTATTAAGAAGATTTGAGCATCAAAATCGAACTTGCAATATTGACGCAAAAAGTAGCTCATGAAAGCGAAAACAGGGTGAGGTGATTTTTTTAGAAATCTTTGTACAAAGGAGAAGCGATACGTAAAAACTCGTGACTGGAGGCAGGTAAGGCCCAGACCGCCTGTTTCAGGTGAACGATACAAAATATTTTCCTTTATCCAATGTCGCCCATCAGACCAAATAAAATCTACCAGTTTCCTTTGGAGTTCACTGAGAATTTCTGGAGGGGGGGATAAAACTGCAAGAACGTGAAGAAGTTTGGAAGCCGCTAACTGATTGGCTACCAGGGCTCTGCCTCTGAAGGACAGCAGTTTACACAATCCTTTCCAACGAGCAAGAACGTTTTGCAATTTTTCTCGACAGGTTTGCCAGTTTTGTTGAAAAAAATGGAAGGAGTTTCCCATGTGAACTCCAAGGAATTTTAAACCAGTATTATTCCACTTAAAATTTAAGGGGTTGTCCGTTCTATTTATCCACGAACCGACCCAGAGGCCTTGAGATTTAGTAAAATTCAAACAAGCAGCAGAACAACGGCTATAACAATGATAAATATCTTGAATAATATTAAAAGCTTTATCACTGGTAACAAATATAGAAACATCATCGGCATAGGCCGAGGTAACAACAGTGTAATCAGAATTAGGAATCATAAAGCCAAAAGGTTTTAAATTACATCGAAGAGCATGGAGGAGAGGTTCTATAGCTATTGCATATAGCAAACCTGAAAGTGGACATCCTTGTCTAATTCCCTTTTTAAAAGGGAAAGGTGCGGTTAAGGAGCCACAAACCTTGATAAAACTCTGAGCATCATTATATAGCAGTTTGACATAGGAGATAAATCTTTCTCCAAAACCCATGGTCTTCATAACAGCACATAAATAGTAATGATCCACATTATCAAATGCCTTTTTTTGATCAAGATTTAAAACAGCAAGAGGAATACAGTGAGAATTAGCATACATAAGAATATCCTTGATTAAGATGATATTATCATAAATTGAACGACCCGGAACAGTATAACTTTGATCAGGGTGAACAACGCTATCGATAACATTTTTGAGTCGGTTTGAAATAATTTTTGCAAAAATTTTGTAGTCTGTATTTAGTAAAGAGACAGGACGCCAGTTTGAAATCTCAAGCAAGTCGCCAGTTTTGGGAAGAAGGGTTATAACTCCCCTTCGACAAGAAACCGGAAGGTGGCCGCTGGCAACAGATTCATTGAGTACTGCCATGAGATCGTCCTTAATGATATTCCAAAAAGTTTGATAAAATTCAGAAGTAAGGCCATCCAAGCCAGGGGACTTATTTAAATTTAACTGGTTAACCGCCATATCCATTTCATCTGTTGTTATTGGTTTGTCACAATCTTCAGAGTCACTTTCACTGAGCGTAGGTAAATTTTTAAACAAGTGATCCATAGTACTGGGTTCAGTTTCGGCCTCACTGTACAATTCTTTGTAGAAATTCCGAATGTGACATTTTATTTCATTTGGATCATCAGTAGTCCTTCCAGATGAGAGACGAATTTTAGAAATAGTTTTAGCGGTAGAGTTGGATTTTTCTAGATTAAAAAAGAATGTAGAACAAGTGTCAATTTCTGTTGTGAGCTTAAAGCGAGATCTAATGATAGCCCCTTTAGCGTCATGCTTGAAGTGTTCATTCAGGGCATCCCGCTGTTCCTGAAGAGTTTTTTGAGTCTCTGGGGTAAGATCAGGACAACACTGTAAATTATCAATGGATTTGTGAAGAGAATGAATCTTGTCCCGTTTTTCACGGGCAATTTTAGCTCCATACATTTGAGTGATAGATTTAATATGATTCTTTCCCATGTCCCACCATACACTGATGGAGGAAAATTGGCATCTTGTAGCTTGCCACTTTTTCCAAAATTGTTTAAAAATTCCTTTGTAGGTCTCATCTTGAAGCAAAGAATTATTGAAGTGCCAGTAGGCGCTACCCTTCTTACTTACATCGGGAAGTGTTATTTTAAGAACAACAGCACTATGATCCGACAAGGAACAAGGTTGAATGTTACAGGAGTCAACAGAGGGCAAAAGGTGAACAGGGAAGTAAATTCTATCAAGTCTAGCTTTGGAGGTGCTTCTCAAATTGCCAGTGCTGTATCTGAACCAAGTAAATTTAGATGAATTGGGATTATTTCTACGCCAAACATCACACATAGAAAAAGTATTGATGATATTTTCTACAGCGGAAGCAATTTTGTGTCTCCTTTCAATGTTTTGCGAGAAGCGATCCAGAAGCGGGTCATGTGTACAATTAAAATCCCCGCCAAAAATGATAACTGGATTGTCGTGTGAAGAACAATGCTCTTCCAAGGAGATAAGACAGTTCATTGCAGCAACGTCATCCTGAGGAATCAGGATATTGTAAATATGATAGGTGGTTGAATAAATTCTAAGCTCGAGAAAAAGAACATATCCAGCACAGATCGTACAAGATTTTATTATGTTAAAATTATTATTTTTCTTGACGAGAGTAGCTACACCAGATCCCCGGGTGGTTCCAGGAGCGCAACAGACATCATACGGCCATGTTTTCCAACACAAATCTTCGTTCCTAAGATCATACGTTTCCTGTAGCAGAACAACATCGGGATTTTCAAGGGTTATGTCTAGATACGCACGAACAGAGTTGTTTTTGATGGGCGTGGAACATCCCCCTGTATTGAGGGTTACTAGGGTGAAAGTCATATACAAAACAAAGAAAAGTAGAAACATCATGGAAAAAGATGGATGGGATCGCTGGGATCTAGGTTTCTGACAAGCTTTCGAATCCTCTGTTGCATATTTTTCGTGAACAGAGGGCTGTTGCGGAGTGGCTTCAGCTGTTTTACTAGACCGGGGATGTCATGAGTAAATTTCCTGGCAACGTCAAGCGGCTTTCGACGTGACTTGACGCACTTAAGGAAGGTGACGACTTCCTCGTTTTGAAGTGGTCCTTTTGTCAGGTTTAGATCCCCTGGCCCATCTCCCTCTTGATCGAAGACGCTTACGACAGAGGAGACGGATTCATGGTCGCTCTCTGAATCCAGTTGAGATGGGTGTATCGGTGGTGATTCTGTGGACATCTGAGATTCGTCCAGGATTTGGGAGATATTTTCCTCCGTTGAAGTTTGGGAGACACTTTCATCTCTTTCCATCTGGGGTGTATCACTTAGCTTACGCAGTTTTCGCTGTGGAGACGGAGACTTCAGCTGCACCAATGGATTGGACACAACTTCTTTAGGCTTTGATTTTTTGCGGTGTCCTTTGGCAACAACCTCTGCAAAGAGAGGAGAGGTTTCACGAGAAGGAGCTGGAGGCGAACCCCAGATGGAAGGCACTGTAGTATTGTTAGATGTTTTTAGATGTTGTGTATTTTGCTTTGAAGGAGCTGGACTTAAAGTGGTGTTATGTTTGTCTGCAGTGGAATCACTTTGTTTTTCTGTCTCCTGTTGTTTTAAAGGTGTACCTGTTAAAAATCGAGCATCAGGTTCAGTGGCTGATTGTTGCTGCGCATCAGTATCAGCTAGCTTATCTGAAGTAGACGGCTTGTTCTGGTCAGTCAAACTGTCTCGTCGACTCTGTTTTGATGGATGTTTCGGGTCAGATTTTTTACCGTGTGCAAACTTGGGAGGGGGATTCAGTGGGTTAAAATCTGCCATGTTTGTGTCAGATGTAGACGGTTCAGCTTGTGTTGTTTTTTTGCAATGTTTACTTATGTGGCCATTTTCTCCACAGCTGAAACATTTAACAGAATCATTGGAGATGAAAACTCTGTAGTTCACCCCTGCGTGAAATATGTTCATGTGATCGGGAATAGTGACATTGGTTTCTATGATAGCATGCACTTGACGTCTAAAAGACATAACATGAGATAACTCTTTGTCTTTAATTCCCAAGGGGATCGGTTTGATGGCTGAAACTGGTTTGCAGAAGCTTGATAGATTTCGTGCAATGACTGCATTTGGTAATTCTGGATATACATTGGACAGTACAAGTCTCTCAGTAGGTTTTACTAAGGGGGTGATGGATATAAACGAATCGTTGTACTCCAAACCATACACAACAGCTTCCTCAACCGCTTCCCTTGATTTGAGGTAGACTGCTACACGCCCATTTGATATACGGGAGGCAGAAACTATTTCAGCAGGGTTCATACCCGAGACAGATAGTGCATTAACATAACACTGGACAGAGACATTGTCTTCAGCTTTGAAAACGATTCCATTCTCGCGAGTTATGTTAGTGAAAGGTTCAGATGCAACATTGGTCTTTGAGAAGCCAGTCGCCTGATCACCTGAGTGATCCCGAACAACAGGACGGTCGGCAGCACGACTAGCCATGGCGGCCAGCCCCGCTAGCTAACGTGTATCGAATGTTCGGGACTATGCCAAAAAAAAAGAGGTGAAAATATTACAAGATGATATACCGTAACAGTCCTTCAATAAGACCTATCAAGTCTACAACAATATACGTACACAACTACAACCAATGAGGACCAAAAAGGTCATTAGTACAGTGATAAAACTTACGTTAAACGAGAGCCCAAAAATCACACCGCCTTCAAGAAAACAAACAAACAAACAAACAAACAAAAAAAAACCCGGCACAACTGAGCATTACATTTCAGTACTGTTTTTTTATTTAAATGGTTTGGCACTTGTATATTGAATCACAAAGCACGGCTTTCTTTGAAGCATTTCAGTTCATTAACGATCTTTAATACTACAATAACTAACAATACGATGTCTCAAGTTAAAAAATTTCCTAAAACATTTCGGCTGTGAATTTTACATTGCTGACCCAAATATTTATAAAACAAAAATATAATATATGCCAGTTGCCACAGATAGATTTATATCTTTATTTGACGAAAGACAACTTTTGTCTTACACGTACAAACTCACCCACTCAAGAGACTATTGCTTAAACCCAAGTCTTTCAGAGGATACAAGTATACTAAACAATAATAAACAAACAAACAAGCAAACCATCATATACCCCAGTCGTTTTCTCGATTCTTTTTGGTGAAAAGTCCATCACAGGTGTTTTTAATAGATGAGTGAAACTACGAAGCATTATGTGTTGTTTTTGTTCGATGTAGTTCAGTGATCTTCCACCTAGATTTTTTGTTGTTGCAAAGCTAGCTTTCTTGTGGGGTCGTTTTCAGTCAGTTTAGTGCCTGTCTGCTTCTCTTTCAGGCAAGCAGATGTAAACTTCATTGAAAAATGCAACCACTCATAGGCGGGCTTAATGTTGTTTAATTTTTACTCAAGACCTACAAGTACTCAAGAAAAACGGGCATCCACTAAACATACTGTGAAACTCAAAGACATCCATTTCCCCTTCTTTCCTCACACCGCAGCTCGTCTCAAGCCAGAGGCACAAACTTCAAGGGCACCGAGTGTCGAGGGGATAAGAACACACCTTTACCAAGTTCCAAAGTTTGCTAAACATGCAGGGAAAAGAACACACGGAAAGTGCACGAAATATTATCCGGTGACCATTCCAAATGGAAAACTCATCGAAACTGCAACTGGTGGACAGACAGGATCAAGTAGAGAAAGACGGTTTGCTCAAAAGTGTTTGCAGTAGCTGAAGGCCCTTTTCCAATACTCGACTTGGGCTCCGTCTCAGGCTTCGTTCCCAAAACCAATCCCCGATTGTGGGCCTGAAGCATTTAAATTAAATTGGATTACTGTAATTTCTTGCTCTCTTGTATCTCATTTGATGTTTTGTGGCACTATTAAACTAATTACTGCGCTTACAGCTTCAACGTCAGCTAGTTAAAAAAAAAACAGTTGAAGCCTGAGACGGAGCCGAAGTTGAGTATTGGATAATGGCCGAAACATCAGCATTTGAAGTCTTGTATTTTGCGTTTAAGAGCAACTGTTCAGCCCCTGGCCTACATTCCGGACAGATCTGTTAGTTTGGTTTACTGCTAAACTGTCCATCTGCTTCACTTAACAGACTTTGACTGACCATGCGGGTCTTGTATAACATTAATCCAATATTGGTCAAACCTACTGTGGGTGTCACGCACAAATAATCCCTTGCCAGTATGAGAGATTGGGCAGACACCTGAATGCCATTTGCACGCTGCACTTATGTAGGACCCTTCAGAAATGATATTTACTTGTGGACTCCACATCATATGCAACAAGCTCACAATATTTGAGTTGAGTTCCCAAGAGATGTAATTTCCAGGCAAATGAACACCCTCTCTGGTTCATGAATGGAACCAAAAACTTAACGACAGTCAATGAAAATAAACTCCTCTTGAATATTCATGATGTCTTACCGGTGTGTCTTCAGCCATCTGCATCTTGAACTCTGCCAGGATCCTGGTCAGAGCGATCTTGATCTCGGCCAGAGCAAAGCAAGATCGAGGCCCGTCACCAAAGGACAGGAATGCATCCATGTTGAGACAGTTGTTTTGCGCTGAAAACCTGTGCGGAAAACAAAACTGGATGAGAGGTTACAATTATGCCCGTTCTACTGGCACAAAGAGGGGAAATGAAAGACGAGCTTCAACTTCAAAGTGACCCCGCAGCTGTGACAGAGAGATGGACACTGTGATGCTTCTGCCACCATGAGCCCACGACACGCCTGATGGGGACACCGACTCATTTTTTGTTTACATTCAAATGAAAATGATCCCCACAACCATGCACTTTATGCCACGTTCTTGGGAATGAGAGTACATGTGACACACACGAGTGCTGCTCATGACAGCCTGATCCAGTGTGTAGTCACCGTCCATTATCCATGTAGAGCACAGGCGGCAAATGCCTCTAGGCAAGAGCAAAGTACAACTGACACAGGTGCATCATAGAGATGGTGTGCTTCCTGTTACCCCACTACACTGTAATGCAGTTGGATAATATCTTTTTACTGCCAGGGGCAAAACCATGCATGGTACCTTCACTGCATCTTTTGAACTGAAGGGAAATTTGACTGGTCTCAGTGTTTCACTAACTTGTGAGATCTTTCCTCTGAAGAGGAACTAATTAGTCACATTCCACCACGCTTTACCAGTGATAATTAAGAAGTGCCAATTAGCATCCAAAAATGATCAACTCACCTGTCTGGGTTGAAGGTCAAGGGGTCAGGCCAAAGTTCAGGGTCGCGATGGATGGTCCAGATGGGCACAATGAATCTTGTTCCTTTCCTGATGCGCATACCTTGCAAGGAGGTATCTTTCGTACATTCGCGAGTCACCCTGAATCCGGATTTGAAATGACTCATTAATCATTGCTTCTTGTTATTTATTTCTGGTAAAGGATTCCTCAAATAGGGCCTATGCCCATAATATACATGTAGTATAAAGCTCACAAGTCTGGCTATTAATAAAAGATCGCTAACATTTTGTTAACCTGCAGAAGCAGACAGGGATTGGAAATGCATTGCACATGCCTGACTGGGTAGCATCAAGCTTGGGTCTCAAGAAGGTGAATAAAGTACTTCCGAGCCAACCTGTCTCCTTATTAATGCTTGAGTATCTGCTCAATGAAGGAACAAGAGGTGGCATGATTTTATTTTCGAATGGTGTCCTTTACATGGGAACAACAGCACATGCATGGACAGGTTCGTGCATGTTTGACGCAGGACTGGCTGAGCAAGTGCAGTAATTATTAGAGAAAGGCACAGTCTTTACGCGTGCAGGGCAAGCCAAGTTGGAATTTGCTTCCATCAGCTGTCACATCTTTGCCGGTGGGGCAGTGGCCACAGTCAGTCCGCATCATGAAAGTTACCTGGCAATTGGCGGGTATAGTCGCAGGGCTTCGATCACCACCTTATCCAAATACGGCATCTTGCTGATCAGCTCAAAGGTCACCTTGTGAGATCCTGAACCTCCAATAGTTGCTCTGACCTCAGAGGCTAATTTCTCTTGGACATCTGGATGACAGGCTAGCAGGTATGAAGCAAAGATGAGACAGGCTGCAGTAGTCTCGTATCCAGCAATCAGAAACATCACACACTGAACATCAAAATGGTGAATTGTAGTTAAAAGTAGATGCAACACTGTGAATATCAAATTCTAACAAAGACTTTCCAGAGAAAACTTCTTTTTTAAGGTAAGGGTGACTTCAAAATGTCTTCAGCCAGTTTAAATAAATGGCAGATCACTCCAAATCAATGTAACATGTCAGTAGTTTCTCAAAACGGCACAAGAAAATGTAGTCCTTGGTTACCTGGGCAACCACTTCATCTATGGACAGCTTGACCTTTTTCATGCCCATCTCCATTGGTGAACTCTGACACCATCCCTCCTCGTCTTCATCTTTGTGAGCATTGACCATAGGCTGCATGAAGTCAACAGAATCCCCCGACAAGCCACACAAATGAGACAGGAATCAGCTGGTTCATATGTTTGTTCAACATAGGATTGTACGTGTAATTAATTCCCATTAATGAAACAACTGGTTCCTTTTTGATCTCATTAGGTTTTGTTTTGGCTTAGTAAGCTTATTTTGCGCCAATAGTTACAAGATGCAAGTGCTCTGCCTTCTGATCATAAAAAGGAAATTTTTGGCTGAAGTGTGTTTACAATGCTGTACCATCCAATAAAATATACAAGAGTGTTGTTTCACCTGCATACGTCCTTCCTTTCTCTTTTTAAAGAGGTCAGCAGACATGTCAAAAAAGAAGTTCTCACTCTCTTGAGACACCAGGCCAATGTCAAAATATCTGATGATGGCATAAGGTATGTATTCTGCGGGAGATCGAATAAATATGCCAGAATCAGGACTGTCATTGTCAATTTTTGTCACAAGAATTGATTATTTGAAAAAGAAAAGGTTAGATGTAGCAAGTTTTAGCGACATTTTACTAGAATCTGGAAAATCAAACAAAGCGAGGCTTCATCAGTGGAGGTGAATTAGGAGAAAGTTTCAAAGCCGTTTTGAAAACACCATACATGTACATGTTTCTCAGGGACTAAACTGGCAGTTATTCACATTTCCCACTTTGAAGTCCACTTGTTCTATCACCAGGACTATGTCGCCTCTCAGAAATGGCTGGCCAAATTCAACCCACACTATGCCTCCGTCATCAGCCTGTGATGGCTTTCGAGTACTCACTTTGGAGAATCTCTATCAGCAGCCACTTGGTGGATTTCAGGCGCGAGAAGAAGTCCATGGCATTCTTCTCAAAAGCCGCCAGGGTAAGGCTCTCGTCGTCCTCCGAATGGCTATGGAGTTGGAGGCTAAAGCCAGCCACACCTATGCAGCAGATGCTGAATGCACCATACAACCTAAAAGACACAACCTAAGACGGCTTGGTGCTTATACTGAGTGATCTGAGGGAATAAAAACTCTTGCAAATTCCAGTCAAGCTGCAATGTCTAATACAGAGAAAGTTAAGGTGTAGCTGCAAAAAATTTTCTTAGACACAATTTTTCTTCCACTTTGTATCCTTCTACAGTGTTTGAAAACTCCTTTTCATTCCTATTTGGTTAACTGCAAAGGTTTTTTTGTTCAAATTGTCAACCCATAATTTACTAACTGAAAACATTTCTGAAAAATGTATTGCTCTGCAATAGAACAACAATAAATCATCAATGAGGAAATGGACACACCGGTATTAATTTCCAATCTAATACGTACCGTGAATTTCTGTTCCATTAACAACGAACATTTTGAAACAAAACGACAAAGGAACCTGAGGAAATTTTCCCTCCGTAATCTGAGAATGTGAATAAAAAAGATGAGCAGTCGTGTTACAGACAGATCGCAGGAGTATTTTCTGACAGGCATACCATTTACATGTAGGCTGTACATTGGCAGAGGCCATTGTTTCCCTAAATGTAAACAGTGCCCTCTGTTTAAAACTTTTTGAGCAAAAAAATTCCTGCCACACCTAGCTTGTTGCTTGCACTGCCACATTCATCAGCTCATTCCAACATACCAGCCATTTCAGTGTACCGTATTTTAAACTAATTTTGGATGTTTTGTCCTGCCTGACGTGTATTATGCTCGGCCTTAGAGGGCACACACCGAGTATACAGAGTAATAATACACGTTAGGCAGGGCAAAAAGTCCAAAATTAATTATTTCAAGACATAGTCATAGATATCAAGACATAGTCACGTACAGGTTCTTGAAAGATTTCACTCCGTGAAATGCTCCTGGGGAGACACGCTGTAGCTTGTTTTCAGATAATCTCCTGCAGATGAAACACGCATAGAAATGATATACACGCATGTTGCAAGAAGCGGCACGAATGATTTGTGATATTACTGTTCAGCCTATTGGCTTCAGTGCCCGATCCCAACACTACGGCAATGTTCACTTGTGCTATCAACTTGATATAATGGCGCAAATAACGTGACATTTTACTTGGTTGAAGGACAACAAACATAACGTAGCTATTAGTTTGAGGGGGGATGATTGATATTACAATACATCATGCCATTATACACCAGCTTCAACTGCCTTACTTACAGAAAGTTAATTTATTTGTCGCGAGTGTCTTGCTTCGTCTGACTGAGAAACAGCCCGGGTGGAATTTCCTCCAACTTGCAGTTGCCTAGAGTTCTGCATGGCGAACAAAGATCATAAATCGTAACATGACACGTGTCTATCGCTTCAACGAAAAACAACACAAACTTAACACTCGTTAAGAATGAAATGTTAACCTATACTATTTTGACATATGAACGATGCTTACATGAAACTGAGTTTCCATACGCTCCCAAAGGTGTGTGGCCTTAAAACCTTCAAGTCATTAACGACCAGCCACCTAATTGAACAAAATGGAATATGAGACAACAAATCAGTGTTGTTGTCGAAACCACCTCAAGACTAGACACAAGACCATGCACAAGTAACAGTGTGCACAGTGACAAAGGAATGCTTTAGTATAAGACTTGAAGGTTTTCATGGTGAAAGAAACTAGATTCATAGTAAAAGATTGCGGTAACACCATGTATTTATCTCTTCTGTGAGTATGTGTGGTTCTGAGAAGAACCGGGGAATAACTCGACGTTTCGAGCAGTGTACTCTGTCCGTCTTCAGGACACTAATGCTTTAGTGTCAGTTCATTTTTTTAATAGCTTTGACTTGAACTCAGACTGGAGGTCTTGAGTTGGTATCGTGTGGTCTTGTAAATAAGATGTTTTAAAGTGGTCTCAACTCGGCACTACCAATTGAAGTACAGTTGCAAAGTTATTTCTCTGCCGACATTAATCCGCAAATATTTCTGTTCTTGACCACTATCACTATCAAACATTAAAAAATAACGACCTTGACTGCTAAAAGGCTATTATACAGTAAACTTGTTGGCATTTGACACGGTCACGTATGTGTCCGATATTTCTTTGGCAGTATATCCGTAGAGGTATTACCATCATCTCTTAAGTTTTGCGATGTTACACAAACTTTACACTCATTAAGAATGAAATGTTAGCCTAAATATACCACCCCTGTCAGTAAACGAGGCTTTCACATCAAACTACTAATATTTGAAACGACATACTTTTATTCAGTTTTGTGATGTAACGCGTTTATAGGCAATACTCAACGTCGCAGCGCTTCAAAGTGAGCGTTGTCCCTAAACAATCATGTTTAATAAAGCAAACTTCAAGGCCATAAAATGTGCGAAGGAAATCATGCAAACTGATCTTTTCCGGCAGGAAATAAATGAGAGAAAAGGAAACAAAGTAGCCAAGATTTGACCCACGGACATCTTCCTTGCTTAGCCCGTTCCTTTCTTTTACCCACAACTTTTACGAGCTATTTTCTTGACTGGTATTTTTTTCTTCAATATTACCATAAACAACTGTACTGCCCGGTTGCATAATCTTGGTTACTTCTTTTAAATGCACACTTCCATGTACAGGGGCATTCGGTATAAAAACCTCGTTTATAAACAGCAGTGTAAGTAGTGGGATTTGGCGAGAATCACCTTAGAATTAATTCCCACTGACGTAAGCTCTTTTCCTATTCGGAAGATAACATTGAGACTGTGGCCAATTCAAAACACAACATTTTCGAACTCATCATTGTAGCTACGTAATTCTATTACCAACTTCAGTATGGAAAGTTGGGCCAATAAACTGTCCACTTCCAGTACGAAACCTTTTTTTGTGTGTATTTTATTATAACAAATACGTAATGCTGAACTTACAAGGCAGTAAATTGCAGTCCTCTTGTGTTGTCTGGTCCAAGTTCTTCGAGTTTGTTGAAACTCAACATCCTCAAATTTCAGATGGGCAAAATTCGCTTCCAATTAGTGTTTGTAAAATCGTCAAGGTGCTGTTCTTTTTTTTCCTTTTTTTATTGCAGCGCATCACATGCAGAATCTCTCGCAGACTGTCCACCAAATTTAAATCAACAATATTTTGAAGAGGCAAAAAGTCAGTGTATACTCAACTCGATGTTGTGCGGTGGACCAGTGACAGAAATGAGATCACAGTTCGTTTGACCACAATATGTTAATAGCATCGCTGCGGCATTGCATTATCTTCTAATATTGTTTGCCATGATTTGGGCGTTGCGAATAAACCTTTGCGAGTTACATTTGAATGAACTCTGGTACACTGAGTTCTTTATATTCACGTGAACATAAGCAGTGAATTCTCCATGCTAAAGACATTGTTTGCCATATCTCGTGATTCGGGGCAAGCGTTTTTTTAGTTGCATTAAGAGACGCCTTGCACCAATGCACTGTTTTCAATGGATAAGCAGTGTACAAAGGAACCAGTCCATTCCGGAGATAATGGCCATTATGCAAAAGCTTGCTTGCAATCACGTGGTATAGCAACGGTATCTTAATTTGGGGAATTCAACTTGTTATGTTTATGTGCAATCAGATAACTCAGTGTACCAGATTTGATTAAAATTTAACTCGCAAAAGGCTTATTATGCAGGTTATTTAATTAATAAATAATGTGAAATACATGCACAATGGTATTCAGCTGATAATTTATGCTCACGCAGGATATTTGTCTTAATGCGTCAGTGTTAGGGGTGTTAGCGCAAGTGGTTAACATGGGGTGCGTTCGATTAGCTTCCCTGAACACACCAGTGTTGCACTCAAGGGAAGCCTCAAAATGAGGCTTATCGAACGCTGCAGTGTGTTTTCCAAGGCATTCTGGGAAAAAGGTCAAGTCCCCGCCTCGTTCCATCATGTACGTCCGTGCTCGAACAGTCCATTCGTGACGTCATTACACTCGGGCAGCCTCCAGAGACCCGCTCGCCAGCTGGGGTAGTGGTGGCTGACACCAGGGCAGGCACGAACATCACGTGATGGCTAAACGAACGCTCTCGTGCAAGTTTGACTTACACGTGTAAGCTAATCGAACGCACCCTTTGCAATTAAACGGTGTCTCTTGTCCTTTTAAATTGCCCCTTCACTCGAATTTGCCCATTCATTATGGAACGTCCGGAATTATAGATTAATAGTTTCGTACACACGGCACATCACGTTGTGCACCGTTATGCAAGCCAGCGATTGGCAAAAACTGTGCTTATGTGCGGTAGCCAAAGAGAGAGCATTTTGTTTGCGTCACGTTTAATCCCATGTGCGTGGAGATATGCAAGCTCAAATGACACAAACCATAAAAAAACCTACGTGTTTTAGCAATATCGCTGCTCGTTTAAGACAGCGTCGAAACATCGGTCGAAGCAAAAGAGGTTTTCGCGCTTTTTTTCCAAAATAAAAAGTGTCCAAACTGCTGAGAGAATGAATAAATAAAATGTTTGAAATCAATTGTGCTTCCAACATGTTTTGACATCTTTAACCAGTAATAAGAGGATTGGTCCTTCAAGTTTTCAATAGCGTAGCATTTCAAGAGGATACCCCGCACGATATGTGGGAAAGGGGGACCCCCGTCTGATGCGCAAGCTGTATACCCTATGGCTATTGTGCCTACTGCACCCCCCTCGGAAATCTAAAAGGAATTCCAAAGATTCCATTAACACAAAAGAAGACACAATAGAGGAGATCCCCCTTTGCCACATAATATCTTGCATTATGTTCCAAAGACTCCCATTGCGTTATATTTCTGTGTGTCCTCAAAACTTAATATTAGTTATCACACGAGTGAGTTCCACGAGCGCTAGCGTGAAAACGAATTCATCGTCAGGCAAACTTGACGTGCAGTAAAGATGCTATAGGGGCCTGTATGCGGGCAAACGTGTCACCTTTGGATTTAAAGTAAGTTTTGCAGTTGTGCGTTTTGCTTGTAGCGTAAAAATAGCGCAATGCTTCGAATTAGAACAGCGCATTGCAAGGGGATTGATATGAATCGTGCAATACAGTTACCTATCACGCTGTTTGTTGCCACGGATTGACAAATCAGAATTGAGAATTGTATGGTTGAAGATAAGTAGCCTTTATAAACACTGATTCTAATTTCACATACAAAACTTTCAGTGAGTGCTGACTTACAATTTAAAAATATTTCTTGGTCCTTCTAACGCCTCAGGCTGAATTTCCGATATCTTATTATGCCCCAAGTCTCTGTCAATTGTAAAAGGAGAAAGGGAACAAAAGAAATACGCTGAATTTATCAGGGGGTAAGCTCATCCTGAGATAATTTATCAAGAGTGGAATACACTTTAATTACAAGTGCAAAATTGCCCAATCCCCAATAAACGGAGAAGGGGGGGGGTGATTATAGCCAAAATTCATGTACGTCCTCGGTCCAGGTCGCTCATAGCGACTCTGTATAAGGCTTATGGGGGCTCTTTAGTGTATGGAAACATACCATCGATTATGATACTCTGCCAGGTGGACGACATACATGAACAGTTAAGAGCACCTGACAATCGGACTGCTGATAACCTCAAATATTCTAATTTTATCAGTTGGGGAATTTCAACCAGCAGTGATTGAAATAATGACTGAGATAATATCGTGGTTGGTAAAAACCTTAGACTTAATGACAAGTTGGGGTGTGTTTGCTTTCCGTGAATTAAGGCCGAAATCAGCACGGCCCCATAAGTAAAATGACTGGCTTAGTTTCGACTGATGTAACTTGATGGACCTATAAACTGCAGGGCACAGCTCAATGTTGGGCTGCCTTTGAACACCACCGTGTTGCAAAGTTCAAGACCACACCATAACACGACATCTTAGAGCGAAGAAACGTTTATAATGATTCCTAGATTAACGTTTTTGTGCATACTTACAGATGTATCAGATCAGTGCACTTTTTGAAGGTGCCTGTCTCTAGGACCTTCAGCGTAATATCGTTGAGATATTCTGGATTGGAAGAGGAATTTTCGACAAAAATGTAAAAGCATACAGAGGTGCAATTCCGCGGAGAGACGGTGTAAGGTTCCAAATGCCAGGACTGCTCCAGTCAGTGTCAGCGTCCGATCTTGTATATGTTCATTCCCAATTTCAACGACACCAGCCAGAGCCGCATTATCCAATAGGCATAGGAGGTACTCACCAAACCGAGGCGATATTTCTCCAACGAAGATCGAATTATAAACTGGATACACTGTTTGACTTATTAAATTTCACCAACAGTTGTGTACCCCACGTATATTTGAACCACTTACCAGTGGGGTAACTACGGGGCCTGCGAATGCCCGTGCCCTGACTGGGTGCCCCCCTTAAAACCCATGAACAACCTCTGCTGCAGCTCACTGTCTTAAACTTTTTGTTCAAAAGAGGTATTAGTCTTTCATGTGGCATCATGGTTATTCGAAGGTAAAACTGACAAAATTGTGAAAATTAGATAATTTAGGCGAAACGCGTAACTTTTTTTATAATTATGGCTTGTCTTAAATTTACACGCTCCACCTTGATTTTTTTTTTCAGGGGGCCTTTCTTACACAGAACCTTAGATATCTGCACCATTTGAAAGATTCTGGATAATTTATTCACACACGAAGTCCGAAAGAGGAAATAGCAGTGCAAATCCCGTACAAGCGTCATGACCGATATGCTTCGTCTGCTCTGAATAATTTTTCAGACAGACAACCATCATGTCACTATTGCGCAGGCGCGAATACACAACTAAATCATGGTGCACGCACAGTCTATGGGGACTAAACATACGTGACCCAAAGACGAATTAGCTGATGATGTGCTATTGCCCGACATTTTTATCAAACTTCTTTACAGTGTGGGGAAAGGACAAAAATTGGGGGATGGATTTTGCGAAACACGTTGGCTCCAAAATAGCTCCTTGAAACAGCCAGAAATATGCATGTCTCGATATCTTAAGCGTGTTTCTCCGAATTTCCGATTGCTTAAAGCTTCAAACTACAGCTTCTTTATTCGGCGGCTGAGCTTCAGAAGATGAGAGGCTCCAGACCTAGCAGACCTTTGAAATTTTGACAGTGTACGTGCATCAGAGTAGGGCCGGCGTAATAGAAGACACCACCAATTGACTTTGGTAATCGGTTTTAACACTGCACTTACACTGATAGGAGATGGATACCATTTTTCACGATGGGCTTAATGTCTTGTAGTCGATTCCCGTCCGCATGACTGTAAAACACGAAAACGTTTAGATTGCTTCTTAATTAGACTCCTTAATTAATGCTCACACTTAAAAGCACACCCATTCTTCCTCATCCCATCAACCAAAGCGGTTATTCTTAG
This sequence comes from Acanthaster planci, assembly GCF_054643075.1. NCBI lineage: Eukaryota > Metazoa > Echinodermata > Asteroidea > Valvatida > Acanthasteridae > Acanthaster > Acanthaster planci. The sequence goes on along the minus strand of NC_141787.1, from coordinate 17,834,765 downwards.
TGCTCTGTATAAAGACTTTTACAATTGTGATTTTTCCTGTGCGCAGGAGTAAAAACTGATTGTCAACACGATTTAATGTGATCTCCTGAAGAAAAAATGAACAAAGCCAGAAAAGCTGAGAGAAAATTATCAAAATTGCACCCATGTACATTTTCAGTGGGCCCTGCCGCTAAGGCCATTTGTGCGCATGCTTGCATAATTATGAATTTATAGTGAAAAGGTCTATTGAGATATATCCTCAGATCTCCGTTTTCAGTGAGAACAATGCAGACCTCTATGCGGATAAAAACGCTTTCACAGGCAACAACAACAAAGGGCTCTGCGTGGGTTATTCCATTCTGTCAAGCAGGGAAAACGGTTGACTGAAGGGACCGTGACTCAACTTTGGCTCATATTAAATTGGCATGTGTTTTAAACAGATGAACTTATAAACCCTTCGATGAAATGTTATTACTTTCCAAAACCAAACCCCAAACCAAAATCAAAGCCCAACCCAAACTTATAACCATATTACATTTTACGTACAGAAATCTCACGGACTCCGGCAATCCAAAGGGTTTCTCGATCAGGTTGTTGGTTACGTTTCTAAGTGGGAAAATAAAGCCAAACGACGGATCCCTTGTCACTGCAACCAACCGTGCTATTGGGAATGAGGGACGGTGTGAATGTGGAACTATTACCTTTCCACAGTGGGAAAAGGACACATTGAACAAAAGGGGACGTGAAATGTAAAAGATTGGGCACTTTTTTTTGAAACAGCAAACCAAAATCAAACAAATTATAAATTCCGTTCAACATCTTGTAGTAAGCGATCAAAGAGTCTGATGCTGGTTGAATACAGGCGATTCACAATAGTGCCCCTCCAAGAGTATGCAATGCGTTGGCCAACCACAACACGCGAAATCTGTCGACCCTTTCCACACGTGCATTGGGTCGACAGATTTCGCGCGTCGTGATTGGCCAACGCGTTAAAACCTCCTGGATGCGCACGATTGTGAATCGCTCGTATTGAAATTATAATTTCGGTTTTGGTCCGTTGTACATTACTCAGATGGCCCCCCGCATTAGTTCCCTTATAACAATAAGTACTGGGCCCACAAAATCAAATTCGAAACTTACATTTTGATCAGGGACTTGAATTCCAGCAAACTATCGTAAGGTATCTCATGCAAGAAATTGTCTCCCAGTTCGCTGTTTAAAGAGAAGTAAGAACTTTAATGCAAAGTATAAAAATAGAGGAATCTGTGTGTATCCGAACACCTGTTTGTGACTTGCTCGCTCCAGCGAGTTAATTACATGCCAACTCCAAGAACACAAGTCTTTGAACACCGATACCTACAATTCGTGATGTATTTTCTCTTCCTCCTGATTTCAGACTTGGTTCACCAAACATTAATTTATGTATAGACCTCTTTTTTCACTATTTGTGCATTCAGATAAATTTTCCTTTCTTCAAAACGCACCTTTTCTAGCAATATTTGGTATTTAAGAAGGAGGTATACTTTCATTTTGCAATCAGTTGTGCATGTACTATTATTTTTGCCACATTGACAATTGAGCGATATATTTTTGACATTTTATTCCTCTTGCTTTTAACGCCCACCTTTTCTTTGCCGATCCCTGGTAAGCCTATTAACTGCCACTGTCAAGTGAAAAGATGTCAGTGCACCGTCATACTTACAGCGACACAGTGTCATTGGGGATGCCCGAGGGTAGTTCTCTGAGGCCTTTGCCCGTACATATGACGGCGTGCAGATGCTCGATACACTCGCACACATCACAGGCGTCCCCCGTTGAGTTCATCGCGACCACCGAGGTCGCGAAGGTGAAAAGTAGTACCAAACAGACCATGATCGTCGCATCCAGAATATGTCCTCCGTCTGCGCTAATGCTGCTAACTAAAAAGCGAGGCGTTTTTTATATGGCGTGCAGGTGGCATAATGCGATCACAAATTTACTGCAGGTATCGTGTACTGTAGTAGAAGGGTATTCCCCTTGTGTCTACCGTTAATGTCGTTGTCCGCCAGCTTAGTTTTTATACAGGTTTCTGTGGATATGTTGTTTTGTTATGATATATTGACGCGTTTACCTGGTGTATTGCAATCACAAAGAACTTTCCTGCAGGTGTTCCAGTACAGGACGGGAAGGGTATTCCCTTTGCGTCAAAATGAATTGTTCAATTCAAAGTAAACTGCCAATACACTGCAACGGTATTGTCAATGCGGGAGTTATTGTTCCATACACCAATCTCATGCTTCATGAGAATATGTGAGGCCCGCGTTTCACACCAATCCGTCTCTGGCAATTCTGTTCCATAAGCGTTGGAAGGCTCTGGAAACTTAAAGTACAGGTACAACAATTTCTGGATGACAGGAAAACCTGTCATCTTGACTAAGCAAGTGATTGGGAGCTGAATCTAATTCCAGAAAAGACATTTTGTGAACTGAGTCTACTGTTCGGTACTTTGAGGTTTCTATTCCCCCATATTGTCGCGACGAGAGTCAACTTGCGTCCCTCGCTGTTTCGCCTGTTTCGCCAGCAATTCGTTTAAGGTGAATTGGACCAGGGTTCCAGCTTATTTGCTCTGTCAAAATTACTTACTTTTCTTACACACGAACATTACCCAATAAAGGCACACTTTTGTTAAACCGTATTGCTTTTGATGTGTTAAAACTTTTAATTATCTGACCGCATTGTTTCTTTGAGCATTGTAATTTCTATTTGATTTTCTGTTGCATCCATGAAAATTAAAGCTTTTGGGATCATTTGCATTTACTAATAGTTTGGAGATTTTAGGGGATGTGGAGAAGCGCTGCAAAAGGGAAAACATACCTAGACGATCTTCCTCCTATATGTATTACACCTACTGTGTAATGAGTGTAGACTGTACATTTGGTGTCTAAATCAAATCTAAATTAAAAATTACATAGAAAACAAGAGAAACTATTCATGTAAGTATGAACAATACCGGTAGTGAATTATAGTGAGTAATATGTATGCTAACACCGGAAAGTCATCCCTGACATGGTTAAGATACAGATTGATAAATAGGATTCATGGAAGAAAAAAGACACAGTGGATTACAACTTAAACGAAATTTAAAGATCAATTGTTTTTCCAACGAACCGTTTTTTCAGGTCAAAAGTGACAAAATGGTCTGGAACGAATTACACGCTTTTGCCAAGCTGCACGGACCATGTCAAATCGTATCGTATAGTCTACATTCACCAAGTTCGTGAGGTACAAAATGTGCAATCACACAATCGTTATTGGATTCACTTGTAAGTTGATTATGTCTAACCTTAAAGTATGCATGTTGTTAAACATTATATTGGTTCTCAAGTGAAGAGGTTCTATAGCTCTATGGTTCAGCAATGTGCACAAGGACCTATCCCGTAAACCATCTACGTTTGCTTCGTGTAGCTTGTGGTAAAATAACCCTTCAGGAACGTTCAGAGCAACCTTGGACCTCATATGCGTGTCCACCAATTGCGCAGTGCGTTGCATTGCGTTATTGCGCAGTACCGCTCCATTCTGGTCACGCCGGAGAAACGACTGTTTGGCGACTTAGTTCATTTCAGAAATATGCGATTGTGGTAGAGTCATCAGGAAATAAATGTGGCTCCGTTAACTTGAAGACACTTGAGCATGTGACCTGTACATGTATGCTGTTACCAATTTTCGAATACCTATGTAATTATAAGCTGTAGTTTATAGTGCATACAAAACACAGTCCAAAACTGAAATTCGAGTCCATGTAATGACAGTCTTTAACTCACATTTTTACCAATTTAACACTACGTACATGACCAATTGAATCTATGTACACCACAACCTGACAACACCATATCTACCATGATAATCATCACTGATGCAAACTGTCTGGAAAAAATGAATAATAGTTAAAAATGATAAAAATTTTAAAATTAAAAATACAAAAAAAATGATTAAAGAACAAAATTAAACCTCATAAGCTGGAACTCCAGGCTTGCCTACTTTCTATCTCTTTGTATAGACTTAGGCCGTGTACATTGTGTTCATTGTCGTGTCCATTACTCCGGGTATTCTATTTGCACGTCTGCGGAGAAATCTTGTTCGGTGTCATCAAGGAAGTGATACCACTCTGATCGACGTTGTGAGGGTCGATGACAACAACTGGCGCATACTGTAGCGATGCATCCTCCGTGGCGACAGCAGCATCCATGTCTCCACAAAGCCTTCGCTCCAGTCCACAGTAAAGTCACTACAGCAATGAAAGCAGAGAGAGATAACATTTTCTCCTCAGTATTTGCCAGAACATATTTCTTTTGCATAGTTTTCATTGAGAGACACTGAGTTGTCCATAACATTAAGTTTGACTTGCATGCTTTCTTGAAGAATTTAATCATTAAGCTTATAAACGAGATCGTGGGAAAAAGATACTTACCCACGACAAACACAATAATGCTGAGGTTCAGACACACAAGAATGACAGACAGGATCTCCTTCCTCTCCTCGCCGGATTGGCTGTGTTCACTGGGCAACAGAAGCAGTGACGCCGCCAGCAGGTTTAGGAGAATGGTGCCCAGTGAGCACATCTGCAGGCGATGCTCTGCAGCATCCTTCATGGGCTTGACGTAGGCGTGCAGGAGAAGAAAGCCGACCGAAATGACGATGGTTGCAAACATGGTAAAGTGGTCGTCGGGGCCGTACAGCAGCACAAACAGCGTTTGGACGATTTTGCGAGCAAGTTCCAAGATCTCCCAGTACCAGAACTGCGGTTTATAGTTTTCACACAGGAAACTTTCCCAGGTGAATTCTTCCTGACTCGTGGGTTCCAAATGCAGCAGCGGCTCACCGTCGTCAGTCTGGTCAGAGCCTCCATGACTTTCACCAACACGACCGGCATTTAAACTATGAGCCCCACCAGCAACATCAAGCAGAGGCCGATCCTCACTTTCCCGTCTCCCGCATTCATCCCTGGTAGACTGCTCAACGTCTTCTGATTCCAACAAGATACCCGGAATGCCCTTTGCCCGTTTTCTATTGGTCCACCACAAGAGGAGAAGCAACACCAACGGAAAACCAACAACATAAGAGAGGGCGACTTCGGCAGCGTGGTTATAAGAAACATGCTGTTGTGTTCGGCAATCAATCGAGTAATCAGCCCGAAGTCTAGTGACGCTTACAGAGTCGTCCTTGTTTACATAAAAGAGTTGACATCCAGAGGGTAACAGGGTAAGTATCACACTGGACAAGCTTGGATAGGAAACAAAGAGCAGTATGACCACAAACAAGTAACACCTCTGCTTAGTTTTGGCTACAAGACCTGTTCGTTTTTCAACAGGCATATTCCTTGTCTTCAAGTAACACTTGGTTAAGCTGTAATAACAGCAGGCTGCGAACGTAACGAGTGCCACAAAACTAGTGCCGACCAGGAACTCAATGTAGATTTCAGGATAGGTGAATCTTGGGAAATAACATCTGGGACTGATAATTAACCGCATTATATTCACCTCCAGCAGCCTAAAGAGAGAGCCGACACTTGTCAGTATCCTCGGCCATGAAATTTCATCCAAAGCCGCGAATATCTCCCCCGTGACCTGGTAAAAGCCCAGTAAAATTTTGCCTCGAGCCAGCAGCACGCTGACAGGAGACCGGCCTTTCTTTCGGCCCTTGCGTATTTGCCAAGCGGTGACTATAACGATCAACGCAATGACAGTCAACAGTAGAAGGACCTCAAGGAGGAACCACCACCACTCAGGACATTTGAAGCAGTGGTCAAACCACGGGTAAAAAGACGGACTGCACTGGGCGCAAAGCCACCCCGTGTAGCCTTCCGCACAGGTGACGTTAATACCGCCCATCTCAGCGTTGACGCACGGCTCACTACGAGGACATCGATGGACTTTAGGCAACACGCCTAGAAACCTCGTGGTCTCATTGTCGTATTCCTTGGTCTCTGTGAGCACATTTTGGACGAATCGTTGATAAGATTGATAGTTGTCAGCCCTGCCCCAGTCCCAGGTCCACCAGAATCCAGGTAACAGATGTTGGTATTCACCTGAACAGTTGACTCCTTCGTTTGGGCAGAGTTGGCATTCACCGAACCGATCTGTACGGAAGAAGTTATCAAGACAAGGACAAGCACGAAAGCCAGCGTGGAGGCTTTTATTGGTGCCCGTTGGACACACCGTACAGTTGGCAGGACTGGTACCAGGATGGGCCTCTGGTGTAACGTAAGTCCCATTGTTGCATCTTTGGCAATTGATACCTTGAGAGGCGTTCGCTACTTGGCCGGTCTTGATTTGGTAAAATCCACCTGTGTGCCAGAGAAAAAAATGCAAAAGCGATGTGACAAACAGTAACACCTATGGAAAACCTCCGATTGCACACTGAGGAGATGTATGTTTGTCCGAAGGGCTGTATACCTGGTGGGCATGCTACGCAACTGCTGTTTGTCCACGAAGTTCCAAACGTGCCCTGGGGGCACGGAGTGCACTCCCATGGGCCATCCTTGTACTTTGTGCAGTGAAATCCCGACCGGCTAAATATATTCGCTAAATCCTTGGGCACATCTATTGGCTGGGCGAACCCGTCCCCAACTAATTCGCTGTGTGAGAAGAGACGGGGAAAACAAAACGAAGTTACTAAGAGTCAGGCATTAGAGTGAAAATTTTTCACACGAACGTAGTCAAAATGATATGAAAAGAAACTGTCTGTTATAGATGAATCCCAACATGACGCTTTTAGCGTCGATCTGCACCCTTCCCCATTTGAAAACGAGGCTGTATTCGTCAGCTTCAATTCTTAACACGATCAGACGATTGAAAGCAAGGAGTTGAGACACGAGATACATAAAGGTATGTTAAATTCAGACTTTTGAGCTGCAAATTTTCGTGGGAGAGTCTTTCAGGATGACTCTACACATAAAATCAAAAGAAAAAATAACGTCAATTGACCGCAAACTAACGTATCTGCATGTGCAGTGGGCGTGGTTTAAACTGAGGTGGCGTCACACTTACGAACCGGATACTGCCTGTACTCTGTCGACTCCGCGGGCGCGCGCAACTAAGTTCAGCACAGAGAGCCTTGGTTTCGATGCGGATAAGCGCAGACGCCGCTAATGCGAAATCCCTGTATAGGCTATTGTGTGGGCAGCGTGTAAGGAGTACCGTACATTGTTTACCAAATTCATAGGACACATTCAGACTTCCATCATACGTTGCACGTGATTTAATCATTATCGACTCCAAATTACTGATCCATCCATACTCACATTGTTAAATCAGTCCTATTCATCAGGGGTACAAATTCTAAAGTATTCTCGATTGTTCTGAAAAGAAAATTGCATTAACAGGCTTTTCAATTGACACTCATGAAATGACCCTTTTGTTTTGTTCTGAGGACCCCCTTGAAGAAATTTTCATATCTCCAAAGATCCTGAAAGTAAATTCAATTATAACAAGATGAATTATGTAGAAATATCCCGTTTCATCTTTTTTTTGAAACTTCCTAACTTGGAAGGGTGTCTTATTATCAGTAGAAGAAACTCCGACCATCTAGGTTTGACATATAGTTTTGTTACAGGTATATTATGGAGGAAGTCGATGGATACATATTACCAAATTTAATTGCAAAGTAGACTTACACGTAACTGTCTTTACCAAGATCTTGCCAAACAGTTTCAGGAATTCTCCTCAAGTTGTTGCCATACAAAGATCTGACATTCAAATACACAGTAAAATTAAATAACAATAAAAAGGTAGATATGTGAATGGAAAGTTGATAATTTAGAAACACTACATGCAAACATTTTTACGCCTTTTAAACACCTTCCTGGTAACACTCAATGAACGCGTTTTGGTGTTAATAATCCAAAGCTACATACGTTTTATTTTTAAACAAGTGGTGATGTGTTAATAAATTTATACATTTACATAATGGCACACTTGGGTGTTTATAACAGGGCACAAAAACACTGTTATCAGATGGTTACCTTTTCTAAATATGAAAAACGTCTACATATGAAATGTCCACAAAAGGTGTTTTATTTTGAATAGTTAAATGCCTACAATTAAGGCAAAGATGCGTTCATAATTTGCGTTGGTTTTAACTATGTAAGGACGGAGGCAGTGACTCACACGTAATCGAGGGTGTTGTTCCTGGTTGCAAATGACCGCTCCCCTAAGGACGACAGTTGGGACTGGAATAAGTATCTGCCAAAATAATCCATCCAATTTATTGGTTTGGTTTAAAAGGAACTTTTATAGCTCTGTTATAGCGCGAGGGTTGTAACTTTATGAATGAATGAATGAATGAATGAATGACTACGTGTACTAACCTCATTTAAGAAGTGGTTTAATTCTTATCACAAGATTCTACGTCTGCCAAAAAATCCATCTAGACTTCTTTTTTCTCTTTTGTCTGATGTTGCCATTAAAGACTGTTCATACTCACAGACGCGTCAGTTTGGTATCGTGAAACAGCCAGTCCACTAGTTCAGTGATTGGATTGTCAAATAGCATTCTGAAGGGAAAATGCAAGAATATTCCTGATCATCACAGGTTTTAAAGCTGCAGTTTAAAAGTCGAAAACCAAACAGCATCATCTGCAGAGAAAACACAGGAACGGCTTTCTCTGCCCGGGCATCTTTGTTCTTCCTGTGGGGTTTGGTTTATTGTGCGGTATGGTTTGTTTGTTTTTTTCCTATTGTATGGGGTTGGGTTAGTTTGGTTTGATTTTGTTTAGTTTTGTCTCACTGGCGTGTGATTGGGGCACTGCACCCTTCTGGCTGTTGGGGGGGAGGTTCGCTAGCGGGGCAACTGCCCCTTGTGGTAACTCTCACCTCTCCCCTTTGCCCGCCTCTCAGAAAAGCCTGGCTACGCCATTGTTTTATCTGGTCTTTCTTTGAGAAGTATTTCGTGTCAATTTAAGAATGTTGAACTCACAAATATCGAAGCGATCGAAGTCCTCTAAACACCCCCTCCTGCAGAACACTGATTCTGTTTCGTTGTAAGTAGAGATTACGGAGGTCTGTCTGTGACCGGAAAAGTTCAGTGGGGATGAAAGTCAGCTGATTGGATGATAAGTCCCTAAAATGACACGGAGAAGATGAATCAAACAAAGGATGTGTCCAGAACTCACTGCTGGCAAGGACGTTAAAACAAATATTTGATGCATACAGTGGCAGAAGTTACATCTGAATGGTATCTTTCACCGTCGCTGTTGCGCCAATCACGTCGCACAAAATTCATCTCTACACAAAAGTGACAACACGTTTTGGCTTACCTATGGATTTTTCAAAAAAGCTTTTTCGCGTCTTTTATGAATGGTTGCATTTTACTTAAATGAAAATCAGAACAAAATTAAAGAGAAGCGAATAGGCCTATACACTTGAATAAAAAGAACGAACTTGATTAAAAGAGAAACCGTTTCCAGCACGTTTAACTTCTTACAGCGTTACTATTGAAGTGTAGTGAAACGTATCCTCCGGCACACCTTCAGAAACGAGTCTGTTGTTGGACAGTTTACTGCAATGTTCAAAAGACTTCAGTGTTATTGCGTGTCTTTGGTTGTAACAGGAGTCCAAATTTAAAGATGTCACTTTGCGTGAGGAGATCTGGCGTGACGCAGCTGCGTCCCTCCTCAAAATCACACCGTCTTCGGGTATTTGAATTCTGAAAGCAGAACTCAGCCAAATTTGTACTCCGAAATAATCTGTCAGGGGTTGTCACTATGAGAAGAAACCGTGAAAAAAATTCGTCTTAGGTTATAGCGCGTGAAAGAAATATATGTTGGAAAGATTTTATTTATTTATTTTTTCATTTTAGGTTCTCGTAGTTTCTTCAAAAGGGGGATCGTGTGATTTGGAGTTTAAACTTCAAGGTAAACGCTTTGAAGTCGAACTGGAATATTTCAATCATCAAAACTGGAAGTGAAGTTTCGAGGTACAAATGGTTTTGAAATCTAAAGCATTCTGTTTAATTTGTAATTTTATCGATATACGCGTATGACGTTGTTATTCAGGAGAACACTTACATCAGTCCAATTTCTGTCAAATTTTCAAACATATTGCTTGGCAGAGAAGTCAGCTCGTTTTCGTCTAAATACCTAGAAAATACAGAGAGGAAAACATTACCTGCTAAATTTTCAAAGAAATATTCAAAAGCCAGACCAACCTATAACCAAAACATTTGGAGTTAGAAAAGGACAGACAAGTTCATTTCCCATTCACTTTTCTCTAACCAGGAACATTTTGAAACAAAACCAGTGTAGGGAAATACAAGTAAGTGAATTCGAAAAACAGTAAAACATTGGTCTATTTTAAATCTACCGAGTGCTCTCGTTTCTTTACCCACCATAATTTATCCCAATGGTCGTACAATGAAAATCAATATTTAAGTCACTCACAGCTCCGTGAAACCTTTGATTCCGTGAAATGCTTCCGGGGAGACGCGTCGTACCTTATTTTCAGTAAAACTACTGCTGATAAAACACACGGTAATGGCTTCAAGTTATAGATGTTACATGAGCTAGACTAATGATTCGTGTTAGTCCGGTTCCCAGGCCCCCAAAATCCATTTTTTCAGAGATCTGAATAGGTTGCTGCCCTTTCCGAAATTGACCGAAATGTTTTGAGCCCATTTCGTCGTTTTTTGGGTAGTGTCGTCCATAATTCATTAATATTGGGCGTGTACACGTTACAGCAACTCGCAGATTCTATCAATTCAATTCTTAAAAAAAAAGGAAGCTCTTTTTATATTCATCTCCAATTTTGCAGAGTTACTAAAAAAACCTCAGGAACAAGCGAGCATTGGATTTCAAACGAAGCTATCAGCCGTCAAGCTATATTTTTACGATAAGCAGCCAGCTTAGGTGCAGATTAAAATATCGACAAGAATATAATATCAAATCAGTGCTCTGAAATATGTGATTGGCGAGCTTTCGGTAACTGAGTACCTTCTTCAGGGCAAGTAGACTCAGTTCTGCCTGCTTGCCCTGAAGAAGGTACTCAGTTATCAAAAGCTGCTTGCTCTGAAGAAGGTACTTAGTTATCAAAAGCTCGGCAATCACATATTTCAGAGCACTGATTTGATACTATATTCTTGTCGATATTCTGATCACGGTGCTACGCAGCCCTTCCATATTTCTTAGGTGCAGATTAAATCCTGAATTTGCTCCTGTGTGCGATTACTACTAACGGTTACAAAAGTGTGGGATGTAATGACCCGGTAGCAATATATTTCTGCAGTATTTCAAAGGACGCTTAAATCAGTCGACATTTACTTTCATATTCTAATGCCAGATTCAAGTGTCGTATATAGTACTCACAGTGTTTGCATGTATTTGTAGGGTTTCTGTCGTTTCGTCTGATCGAGAAACAGCCCAGATGGAATTTCCTCCAACTTACAGTTTGAGAGAGTTCTGCATTGCGAACAATGACTATAAATTGTTAAAGAAGTGCCAATCGCCCTGACGCAAAAACATATCCTTATGACATTGGAGCAACGCTTACATAAAATACAGATTCCGTACTCTCCCAAAGGTGTGTGGCCTTAAAATCTTCAAGTTATCCCGGGTCATCCACCTATTTCAACAGAATAAAAAAAAATCAATTGCAGATCATTAAGGCCTAGAATACAAAGTTTGTTGTTGGTATGTTTTGTATGTTTGTAATAATTTTATTCCGGGGGCAGTGTTTGTTCTGTACATGGTCATATGTGTCCAACAATCTTATTTTAGTTTTTTTGAGTGTATTAAATTCTCATTTCTTGTTTTTCTGTGATCATGGAACGAGGAATCATGTCCCCCAGGAACGAAGGGGGACAACTTTAATACAATTGTCCTTTTTCCTTCCTTGAACAAAACTCTCAAAACGAATGACTTTCTAAACTTCATTGTTTGAGGTAAATGATCCTTTTATCAAATTTAGTTGAAAAGTACATCTATAAACAAAGCTAAATACAGCTGAGTATTTCGTTTGTGTACGTCTTTTTCGTTTGCTCGATTGTTCTTTCATTTCTTATTTTTTTCATTAATCCTTCATCCAACCCACGAGCTTAAAATGTATATCAAAGTTAACGAGATTCTCATAATTCTACTTACAAGTACATAAACTGTAATCCCTCTGTGATAACTGGTCCAAGTTCTTCAATCGCGTTTTTACTCAATTTCCTAAAATAAAAAAAGGAACAAGTAAAATACAATTTCCATTAAAATTGTTATGGGGATAGTGGCGTTTCCATAGTGTTGGGGCTTTCAGTTTTTAACTTCACTAAAAAGCCTACCCCGACTGGATACGCCAATGATTTACTAATCTAAATTTTAATTAATTCCGACTTACAAATGCTGAATATTCGTCGGTCCCTCAAACGCTCCAGGCTGTATTTCCGAAATTTCGTTTTCTTTCAAGTTCCTGTGGTATGAAGTAACGGAAGGACGCACATAATTTACCACAGTATGACATTTTCCCGAAATATTGTACTGACGATATCCTGCAAGTTTTAATGATCTAACGAAGTATCTGACGTCAGTTATCTCAGGACGTTGCCGTCTTACTTTTAAGAATGTCATCATCCTGTCATAAACGTTTTCAGACTGTCGATATTTAGTCATCGTCAGCCTGAAGTATAAAAGATATTAACAAGTTGGGTGGCAGTACGGTTGGCAAAGTCCGCGCATAATGTCGTTGTATACAGCCGTAATATCAGAATGTTTTGCGCATTACCGTCAATTAGTCCGATCCAGAAAAATACTACTCCAAACCTCACCCGGAACAACTTGCTCATCGATAAGATCGCTCATCGATCTTGATAAGTCTCTAGAGTTTGATATTTTTATTGAGATTAAAGTACCATATTGTACACCACGGAGAAGGGAATGAAGTTTGGAAATTAACTTCTTGACCAACATAATACTTACAGACCATTCAAGTCAGTGCATCTTTTGAAGGTGCCTGTCTCCAGGACTCTAATGCGGTTCTCCTCAAAATTACTGTGGATAGAATTGAATGCATACATGTAGGCCTACAATATAAAACGTACTTTGGTGCAGTCCTTCAAATAGCAAAGGTTCAAATACTGCTCCAGTAAGTATCTTTATTAAACCTTGCTTGCGTTAACTTTCAATTCCAACTAGAATAAACTGTAAAATGACCTAATAGCCAGGGCTTGCTAATCAATATTGAAGATTTTTTACAGGGGAAGATTTGCCAATCTGCTATAAAATGTATAACAAGAAATACTTGGTCAAGGTCAGAGGGAAGGGCGCTCTAGCGATAAGTAGGTTAAAGTTGTGTAAAGTCGGTGCTCCACACTCAACCGCGCAGCAATTCAAAGAAAACAACACACACCTCATTGTACCAATTTTCAAAAGATAGCAAGAAGTAAGACAAAATTTGCAGTAAAATGATTTAATAAATAAATAAAACAACAGCAGCAGCAAATGATAATAACAGCAGCAGAACAGTAGACGCAGCAGAAGAAAAACAGCAGCAGTACACGCAACAGCGGCAGTAGAAACAACAGCAGCAGTAGATACAACGGCAGCAGAAACAACAACAGCACCAGAAACAACAGCAGTAGCAGAAACAACAGCAGCGGTATAAATAACAGCAGCAGGAGAAACAATAGCAGCAGCAGAAACAGCAGCAGTAGAAACAACAGCAGCAGCAAGTTATAACAACAGCAGCAAATAATAATAACAGCAGCAGAAGAGACAGAAACAGTAGAAGCAGCAGCAGAAACAGCAGCAGAAGCAGAAACAACAGCAGCAGTAGAAACAACTGCAGCAGTAGAAACAACAGCAGCAGCAGCAGCAGTAGCAGCAGAAATAACAATAAAAGCAGCAGCACCATCGATTTGCCGCTATACAAAAGACTCTGATAGTCAGTGCGTCAATGTATCGCTACGATGTGCTAGGATCCTGCAGGGAATCAGTCTTTGGCATAGGCCTTCCATGATTGAAGAAATGAAATAAATAATGCATTGATAAGCAGGACGAAGTTTCCATTAAATTGATTATTCAGCTGTGAATGTAAAATGTACTGATTTGTAAAATTTAGGGATCAAAATGTAACATGATCAACTTAGGTAAAGGCCTGTCCTTTTAATTGGCTTTTTATTGATCAAACTTAACTGTTGTGTAGGGAGGTTCCAAGTGATGAAATTCGGAATACAATTTTGACATCACCCATTTTAAGATTTTTCATATATTATACTTGCTTTGATTATTGTCGATTATCTCCAGTTAAAAAAATTGTATACATTGTGCTCATTTTTACTACTGCAGTGCCGTCTCTGCTAGAGTTAACCAAAACACTCACCGGAGGTCACGCACAACAAACAAACTTCAACTTATTTGACTTTTGTACATGCAGTTCATGATGGTTTGAAATTTAAATATGGCTCCTTATCTGAAGTTTTGTATTATTGAAATTATTCATTCTTTTCCCAATTTTGCTGTCCTAAATTCTTGTAGTCACAGATCCAAGCCCTGCTCACTGAGTTTAATTGCTTACCGTACATGTATTGTAAGCGTTACATGTATCTCTCTTGGACGGCACGTGGGCTCCACGCACGGCATGCAGTGCCAGCCCAATTTCCACAGGTAACTTTTTTGTTGTGATTTGCATTGCTTTATTTCACTACTTAATGGAGTATTTGTGAACGCTTATTCCGCTCATTTTATCCGCTTGTGATGAGTTTGATGGCAGATTGGAGGCGATGAAGAATTTTAAAAGGTAATACTTGGAATTAGTTGATTGAGGGAGTACTGCGGTGAAGGGCTGTAGGATTTTGTGTATTGGTGGCATACATGCACGTGGCGTGGCGGCGTGCTGTCTGCCTGTACGGGTGCAGCTATGGTGAAGGATAAATTGTGTATTACACTGGTCTTAAGGTTTTCTTGGCAGTGAGGAATAATTCAACTGGAAATGGATAATTGTTCAATGAGGGTTGTCAACTTTTTTTCTTTCTGTTGAACTAGAGTGTCTGCGTAGGTTATACTGTATATTGGTGCATTTAGGGACATTACGAATGACTGTGTGTGCAAGTTTGGTTAGCCAGCGGCTGGGGTTGGCTTGAATACTTGTGTTTCTCCCTTGATGCCCAATGTAGACACTGTGCCTACATAAACACATGGTAGTCAAATTTCACGTTGTACCGGACCATGTTTATTAAATGTATCTTCAATTCTTCCTAATTTTCTACAAATTGTAAGTCTTTAATGTAATTGGTTGTAACTTAAAACTAATGAGTGCCTGCTGAATTTCCACTGGTCGGGTCTCTGACCCCAAACAATAAATCTCCAGAGGCACAGTTTTGACCGTGAAGGCTGTGAGTTCTTGGGAGTTCCACCAACCCACTGATCCCCCCTGCTTTCTTACCCCACCCCGGACCTGCGTGGCTTCTTCCAAGTGCCCTGGAGTGAAGTCTTCCCAGTATCAGGCACGAACCCCACCCCCCTAGAAGACAACAACCCCTCTACAGTTGCTTGAGCTTTTCAGTAATATGAAAAAGTACTTTATTTAGAGGTGTGATTCCTGTACTTTTTTTTTTTACTATATACATACATTTTGACGAAACATACTTCCGCCTATAATGGAAATGGAAACGTAGCATCTGAAATCTGCCCAGTTGTCGAAATTACATCCTATTTCAATGTTTTCACTCATGAACAATTTTCGAGAGGTCGTTGATAGGTTGGATTGCTCCGTCTATCTGACTAACAAAACGCTAAATCTAAATTTACTACGTACATTTGTCAATTGCTTAATCCCAGAATTTTTAAATTACTTTTACTTATTATTCGATGCTCTCGTCTTCTGAGGTTTATTTGCGCTGATTGAAATCCTGCTGGCTCACACATAATTTTCTATCATTCACGTGTAGATTCAGATTTAGCCGCGCACAAGTTTGCCTGCTTCTGTTACTAGGGGCACGGTACCCTTCCCTATAGCCGAGTTTAATGACATATTGTCGTGTTTGATAGGTCATTGTACACAAAGATGCCCAGTGGCCGAACTTACCCTGTAAACCATCTTTGTCAATATGCAACATAGGCGCTGTGCCCTGGTCTCTGAAAAATGCGGAGGGTCCTACGAAAACTTGAGGGCTCTTAAAATAGCAAAGTGAAACAGAGGCATACGCGTGAAGTTTCTTAATAGCGTCACGGTTTTCACAGAATTTCCAGTTGTTGAAGCTTTACATTTGTCCAGCACAGCAACGTAGGCCTGAAGTAATGAGGCTTCAACTCTACCCAGCTCTATGAAATTGGTGATAGTAGGCCTATGCGTAAATCAGAGAGTGGCTCACGAAGCAGTTATGCTTGGGCGAAACGGAACACTTGATAGGGCCCTGCACTGCTAAGAGCTAAAAAAAAAAAGGTCAGTGACGTGTGTGTTTTTTTTTTTGGGGGGGGATTCCGGTACAACACAAGATGTATTTGAGGACACTTCCAATTAACAAAGTTCTGGCTCAACACTGCACTTACGCTGATAGTAAATTGATACCATTTTTCACGATCGGCTTGATGTCTTGTAGTCGATTCCCGTACGCGTTGCTGCAAAAACACGAAAGCGAAATGTTGGTGCTTAAGATGTGAATGCTGCACAAAAACCAGTCTGGTCCCCCTCATCGCCACAACCCTGGCTGCACTTGTATGGAAAATCATGGGCATATAGCATTAGGCCTAAGATGGCGATATATTTCTTTTGTTCACCGATGGCATTTACATGAATTTGAGAACGCATTTTGGTGGCGTAAATTCACTCCGTACAGACACATAATCAAGCAGGTAACAAACATTAGTTCAATTCTTTGTTATGGTCTGGTTACCTCTTGTTTTCCATTGTACTGAGTTGTTAATTGTTTTTCTGGTAATAAATCACTTGTGCTTACTTGGTACCAGTACGATTACATTTAATATGAATATTATGCACATACGTGCAACGAGGCCACTGCTCGTCTACTATATGCTGCCCGAGAGAACATGAAAGACCAAAGGAAGGTCATACTTATCGAGGTCGAAGGTATATGATACGAACAACAAAATGTTATTTCTTTGTGCAATACCGTTCTAACCATGTCACATTTTACTTACACTATTCTGACGGACTCTGGCAATTCAAAGGGTTTCTCGATCAGGTTGCTAGTTAGGTTTCTGGAGGTGAAAAGGAAGCCAAACGGTACAGCATCTCTTATTTACCACCAACCCTCGTAGTGAAATGTTGGGAGGCGTCAGTGGAATGTAGAATGAAAATTGTCCAAAGTGGGAATACATGGTAAAGGTTTTCCCGGGAAAGAAAAGGGCAGTTAAACGGACAAGGCCAAATTAAATGGAAAACATGGGGAAAAAACTCATACTCCATGAGAAGAACAAAAGAATGTACCAGTTTCAAGCAGACCGATAAATTCAATTTCTATTGGTTTTAAGAGACCGTCCCGTTGGTCGGCATACATAGCGGGCCCAGCGGTTGACGAAGTACCTGCTTGAATGAGGCACTATACATAATTATCATGGATAAATGTGTGTTTGAAATAACTGCAGTAAAATTGTTGGACAAATTTTTTTTGAAAACTTGTTCTGAATTTCTGATTCCAAAGGCATTCATAAATGATGTACATGATGCAAGTAACCTCTCGTACCATGATTTTCGTCAAAAACAGAAATTATTTTGGGTAGTACCCAATTGAATTAAAAACTTACATCTTATACAGGGACTTCAATTCCAACAAACCGTCGTAAGGTATCTCACGCAAGAAATTTTCTCCCAGTTCGCTGTTGAGAAAGAAACGGGGACTTTAATGCAAAGCAAATGTAAGTCGGATATCTGCGCCTTGCAACACCTTTTTTTATGTGGAAGCCCGAGAAAACGCAGTTGTCTACTGTAGTAGGTTTATGAACAACGGCGCTTCAAAATTAACGATAAAAATTTCTCCTTCAGGATCACTGGCCCTATTAAATACATGTACTAGCTTTCCCAAACATTTAGATTGAGTAACATTATGTACGGTTGGACCATGCAAAGAGATCGCCTTCGGGAATATCAGTGGCTCTGAAAAGAACCGGCGGAGGAAAAATGCTTTGCTTCAATTTCTTGCCACTTTGGTACAAGGAGGAGGCCTAATTTTCATTTCGTAATTAGCAGTACACGAATTACTGTCATTTGCTGCTTTGGTAACTGCTTGACATATAATTGTGGAAAATTTGTTTGCTTTTCCACTGATCATAGTTTGCAGACCCTTGCCGGGCTAAACCACCACCGTGATGCTTTTACCATACTTACAGCGACACAGTGTCATTGGGGATGCCCGAGGGTAGTTCCCTGAGGCCTTTGCCCGTACATATGACGGCGTGCAGATGCTCGATACACTCGCACACATCACAGGCGTCCCCCGTTGAGTTCATCGCGACCACCGAGGTCGCGAAGGTGAAAAGTAGTACCAGACAGACCATGATCGACGCACCCGGAATATGTCCTCTGTTACAGCCCGGCATTACCGTGCCGTCAGTGTTAATGCTGTGCTATCGTTGAAAAGCGAGGCGGCTTTTATGTGGCGGATATATTCCTTCATGGTACAATGCGATCACACCTTTCGTGCAGGTATTGCTGTACGGTATTTAAAGGGTATTCCCCCTGTGCCTACCGTTAACGTTGCTGCCTTATAGCACTTTTCCCACCAGTTTCTGTTTCTTTTGTACTATTGTGATGCATTCATTTTACAATGCGATTACCCCCAAAGAATCTTTTTTCAAGGAGTATATGGGGTTCCCCACTCTATTGTTCAAGTAAAACTGAGATGCCGTTGAACCGCAGAAATGCTATGATTGTTCCTGGGGGCACTTACTGAAGAAGATGCACGGTATAGGGTGAACTGGCCCAATTTAAGCTCCATTGAAAAAAGTTTGGAGCCCCATGGCTGGCAACTGAAGTCCCTCAGGCCTCTCAAACTAAAAAAACGTGTTGTTTGGTCCTTCAGATTTCTTTTGATTTTCTATTTTTAGTAGGTTAACCAATGAATTTTTGAATTATCCGCCCAAAACAAACTCACCCCCCCCAAAAAAGTGAATGTTCCAAATCCTCTCAGCCGCCATTTTTCAAATGACATCCCTCACCTTGCGCGGACTCTTCTGACAAATTTTCAATCCCATTTTTGTCTGCTTTGCCCCCAGATGGGTGCCCCTGAATCAACAGAGATGATTCTAGGCCATACTGACACAATCCCACCATTTTCTTGGCCCAAACAGACCCCCCTTTTCAAAGGAATCTGTAGGGGTACTTTTTATGGGCCTCAGCCTGGCGGAGAATTTTCTTTGAATTGGGACACTGCTGCCGGAAGTACATCGAACCTTAACTCCAAAGGGTGTATGTAAAATCACACTGAAATTGGAGGATTTGGGACTGTACGTGTTGTAGCAGACCTTCCAGCGTATTGTTTTAAAAATTCAGATTCTTTGCATACAAGATTATGATCTTAAGCGTCGATTCTGGTAGGATCTTTCGTTAAGTGAAGGCGAATAGTCCGCCAACGTAAAGGCACATAATGGTGGCTGTGGAGAGAGGTAAACAGCGAGAAACTAATCAAAGAGTCGTGAGCAACTTTGCATCGGCCTATTCCCGTTGTTTCCCTGCAAAAGCGTACTTTCGAGTCATTGTGTCTCAGTTTTTCTCGTTCAGATTAGAAACCAGTTGATTGCAGTTTTCATATGATAGGCCTAAAGGTTAAGTTTCAAAAAGAAAATGGTGTGATTCCAACCACGAGTTTTATGGTCCAACCATAGTGAGCACTCCTACAAGGGATCTTCTCTTGTGTTTTTCCTGTAAGTGGGCGCTAAAACTATGGCTGGTCTTCAGTACAAATAGTTCGCAAAATGTTACAAATCCCAAGCAGCTACTAAGCTACTTTACCCTTTTTAAATTGATTGGGCAGCTGCGTAAATTTTGAACAAAAGTGAGGTAACGTCGAAAACCAACCAGAGAGTGTTTTTTCTGCAAACTAAAATACAACTGTTGACACAGACTTTTGCCGCGGGCTGATCGAGGATTACCCCTATTGCTATTATAACGACTGTAAAGTTCAGTTACAGTTTTTAGACAATAAAGACGACCTGAGCACCATCGAGCGGCTGGATAACTCCATTGGTCACATTAAATCAAATTGCGTACTAGCTTGTCGTAAGTGTAATTTAATGCGTAAGTGTGATCAGGTAGTTGAGTCAACTGACTGGTAAACTAATGTTAACTTGCTATGAACTAGCTACAGTTATCTGTTTATTTGCTTTACTTTACTTACCCTTTGTTATAACTGGGCTATGTCAGCCTGGTTATAATTAATTTTATTTTAGTTATAACAAATGATAACTGTGCTATAATACGTACAGCTAGTTGCTGAGCTAGTTATAGCAGCTAACTTAACTTACTACACAGTTGAGTACCTACGCCTAAAGCACACCTACAACAAATTTAAAGAGTACTTATTATTAAAATGGACGACATCAAAAGCATTCTCACCGAGCGAAGCGGAGCGAGCAGCGAATCAACCGAAGCGAACGTAGCGAGCGTCAAAGACAGACTCTGTTCGATAGTTGCGTCAGGTGAAAGTAAGAAGTATCTCGGCAAAGAATATTCGATCAAAGAAATTGAAGCTCTGTCACCCAAAGACCAAGAGAAGCTTTTCAATTTGTACGAAGTTAAATTTGGCAAAGACATCGTTAAAACTCTAGGTAACGCTATTTTGAGCCTCTACTCTCGCTTACTCGGTATAGCTACTCCGATCGATCTACTCGGGTTCAACGTCAACTTAACGTCTGAAGAAGCGCTGACCAAAGACCCAAACGACGACCCGATTATCAGTCAAACGATGGGACACCTACTGACTGAGGTTTGTTATAAGTACGGTGTGTACTTGTCACCACTTACAGCCGCGTTGATTACCACTAAGCATCTAGAATTCAACAAAAGCTCTGTTATATTAAAAGAGGATGTCAACAACAACAACAAACGAAGCGAACCCGACACCAGCGAACAACGAAGTGACGAGCGAAGCGAGTGTTACTCCGGTCAAGACGGTAACTAAAAATAAAGTAAACGTTAAAACTCCAAAGCGTGTAGAACAAGGTAAAAAATTAGCCGAGCATAACAAAAAGATGAAGCAGCAGCTCGCCAAGATGAGATTAGCGAGCGAAACGAGCGAAGAGAGCAACCAAAACTTCAGCTCAGAAAATAAAATTTATCAAACGGTTACAGAGAACAGACACTTGATATTTGGTGGATTGGCGATTGGAGCGCTTGCGGTCTATTTAATTTGGAAAAATAAGTCGACGGTTAAAGTAAAACGTGTGAGTCTCCATTTTATTATATACGTTTTGAAAAATCTTGTTTGGTCAATCTATACGTCTTGTTTGGCGAGGTTTAATTTATCGAGGGCGTTTTCCCAGTGCTTATCCGAAACTTGAAATAGATCTTTCACTTTAGATTCAGTTTCCCCAGTTGTGTCTTGATAACACACCGCAATTAAAGCCTTCAACGGTTTACCTCTAGAGATCTTACCGATTAAAACTTGGTTTAACTTATATTCTATTTCACCCGCTTCCCCGTTTTTAAAACAAATGTTATATTTTGTAGGGTTTTTCTCGATTTTGGCGGCTTGGGTTTTTTCCAAACGTGATGCTTATAATATCGATCTCCCATATCTGCGGGGGTGTACGAAGAAACCCACCCAAAAATTAGGCCACAATGTTTACAAGCGTTTCTTTCATCTATTTCAACTATTTGGTGGTTACAAGCGAGTACGGGTTGACTTTGTTTTTGTGATCCCGCTATGTGTACTTCCTTTAGATTCAGCAAGTGACAAAGTTCCGCATCAGTCATTTTATATAAGGGTTTATTTATTTCAAATAAAAAAAAATTAACCCCGGTTATGCCGAGGAATAACCAAGGTTAAATTTTGATAATACTCGTTTTCACTCGCTTTCATTCCCCCCTAGCTTTTCTTTAGTCACTTTCACTCACTTTCATTCTCCCCTAACGCTTCCCAAAAGCAAGGTTTTTCTTTAACCGTGAGCATAGTCGCCGTGACTCGATATCTAACGCTCGCTCCGCAAGAAAGTGAACCGTGGGCACCAAAATAAATGTCTCTAAGAGAGATCAAAGAGACCGCGTGACATTTTTTATTTACAAAAAGAGCGCGATCGATTTCTTTAAACGACTTATCCACCAAAGAGGCATCATAGTCGATCTTAACATATATCCTACTTTTATCGGTAAAAGCCGGTTTAACTAAGCAATTGATCCTATCGGGTAGGTCGTCTAGTTTTTGAGACACTTTAAAAGAGTTACGCGTACTCGCGGGGAGATCTTCTAGCATCTTATCTGATAAGTTTTCAAAATAATTATGAACTTCGTCATTTACACGTAATAGCAACGATTCAGTCTCGGGAGATATCTGATAACAAATTTGATCTTGACCAGTAGGTTCCTTAGTACCATATTTGTAAACTGGGTTGACTCCGTAACAAGGGTCTTCGAGTCTAATCAACAGTTGTTTGTTTTGCCCCTCGTGGTGATAAGCGATCTTAGAAAAACATTTTGTTGGTCTTAAAATGACTAAATATTTAGGATCAAAGGGGCCATAGGTAACTTTTGGGTTGCGGTTGCCAGCATTCAGGCGCTCGTAGTCATTTGAGACGATATATATTTGACTTGACATGGTTCTATTTATAATTAGGTTTCTAAAATCTTTCTCGGTTTTATTCAACATGTTCTTTTTAATACTATTATTTTTATATATAATAGCATTTATTTAAGGTGGTTGTAAACAAAGCGTGTTTTGCTTTTAAACAGAGCCAAGGTCACGAGTTCAGGTCGGGCAAGTCTCGACTTGTAACAAGGGGAAATCCCTTTTTGTTTGTGAGCGATTGCTGGTGCAGGTCGGTGCCAGTCACGAGTTGTTTACAGCCGGGGTCAAATGTTCAAGATCAGTGAAGTGGAAATCCCCGGCGCTAGTCACGAGTTGCTTACAGGAAAAGTGGCGTCAAAAGGTGAGTGGGAATCCCCGGTGCGTGTGGTGGGTGAAAGGGGGTGAAAAGGGCGTGTGGTCCAGAATTGGCTAATTCCTACTACTGTACCAGATAGACCATGAAGGGTGCACCACTACAAATAAATTCCCATAGACTGCAATGATATATCCCCACACTTTGCAATAATTTTAAAAATACTCACAACTCTCACAGGTGTCCAGGCTGCACAAAAATACGATGATCGACATGTCCCCTTTCATTTTCCTTTCAATTTTCGGGGGGTTGACCAATGAATTTTTGAGAAATTTTCACCAGAAGCAGACCACCCCTAAAATGAAGAAAATGTCCCTGCCCAGAAAAGTTGCCATTTTGAAAAACCATCCCTCTGCAAAACGGCCAAAGAGTGCCATTTTCGGACCCAACTGCACCCAAATTACTCAGAATTTGATGCCCAGAGTCCGGGCGAGGGGTTCAGTGCCATATTTCTCCAATTCCTCAATTTCATGGCTCTCAGGACTCTCTACTATAGAATATTTTGAGTGTATAACTTTTATTAACGAGCTCGGCGGACATATTTAGGGCCTAATTACCAGGGTTCACCCATGATCGACGCACCCGGAATATGTCTTCTGTTACAGCCCGGCATTACCGTGCCGTCAGTGTTAATGCTGGGCTATCGTTGAAAAGCGAGGCGGCTTTTATGTGGCGGATATATTCCTTCATGGTACAATGCGATCACGCCTTTCGTGCAGGTATTGCTGTACGGTATTTAAAGGGTATTCCCCTTGTGCCTACCGTTAACGTTGCTGCCTTACAGCACTTTTCCCACCAGTTTCTGTTTCTTTTGTACTATTGTGATGTATTCATTTTACAATGCGATTACCCCCAAAGAATCTTTTTTCAAGGAGTATATTGGGTTCCCCACTCTATTGTTCAAGTAAAACTGAGTTGCCGTTGAACCGCAGAAATGCTATGATTGTTCCTGGGGGCACTTACTGAAGAAGATGCACGGTATGGGGTGAACTGGCCGAATTTAAGCTCCATTGAAAAAAGTGTAAAATCAACCAAGTTTGGAGCCCCATGGCTGGCAACTGAAGTCCCTCAGGCCTCGCAAACTAAAAAAATGTGTTATTTGGTCCTTCAGATTTCTTTTGATTTTCTCTTTTTAGTAGGTTAACCAATGAATTTTTGAATTATCCGCCCAAAACAAACTAACCCCCCCAAAAAGTGAATGTTCCAAATCCTCTCAGCGGCCATTTTTCAAATGACATCCCTCACCTTGCGCGGACTCTTCTGACAAATTTTCAATCCCATTTTTGTCTGCTTTGCCCCCATATGGGTGCCCCTGAATCTACAGAGATGATTCTAGGCCATACTGACACAATCCCACCATTTTCTTGGCCCAAACAGACCCCCCTTTTCGAAGGAATCTGTAGGGGTACTTTTTATGGGCCTCAGCCTGGCGGAGAATTTTCTTTGAATTGGGACACTGCTGCCGGAAGTACATCGAACCCTCACTCCAAAGGGTGTATGTAAAATCACACTGAAATTGGAGGATTTGGGACTGTACGTGTTGTAGCAGACCTTCCAGCGTATTGTTTTAACAATTCAGATTCTTTGCATACAAGATTATGATCTTAAGCGTCGATTCTGGTAGGATCTTTCGTTAAGTGAAGGCGAATAGTCCGCCAACGTAAAGGCACATAATGGTGGCTGTGGAGAGAGGTAAACAGCGAGAAACTAATCAAAGAGTCGAGAGCAACTTTGCATCGGCCTATTCCCGTTGTTTCCCTGCAAAAGCGTACTTTCGAGTCATTGTGTCTCAGTTTTTCTCGTTCAGATTAGAAACCAGTTGATTGCAGTTTTCATATGATAGGCCTAAAGGTTAAGTTTCGAAAAGAAAATGGTGTGATTCCAACCACGAATTTTATGGTCCAACCATAGTGAGCACTCCTACAAGGGATCTTCTCTTGTTTTTTTCCTGTAAGTGGGCGCTAAAACTATGGCTGGTCTTCAGTACAAATAGTTCGCAAAATGTTACAAATCCCAAGCAGCTACTAAGCTACTTTACCCTTTTTAAATTGATTGGGCAGCTGCGTAAATTTTGAACAAAAGTGAGGTAACGTCGAAAACCAACCAGAGAGTGTTTTTTCTGCAAACTAAAATACAACTGTTGACACAGACTTTTGCCGCGGGCTGATCGAGGATTACCCCTATTGCTATTATAACGACTGTAAAGTTCAGTTACAGTTTTTAGACAATAAAGACGACCTGAGCACCATCGAGCGGCTGGATAACTCCATTGGTCACATTAAATCAAATTGCGTACTAGCTTGTCGTAAGTGTAATTTAATGCGTAAGTGTGATCAGGTAGTTGAGTCAACTGACTGGTAAACTAATGTTAACTTGCTATGAACTAGCTACAGTTATCTGTTTATTTGCTTTACTTTACTTACCCTTTTTAAATTGATTGGGCAGCTGCGTAAATTTTGAACAAAAGTGAGGTAACGTCGAAAACCAACCAGAGAGTGTTTTTTCTGCAAACCAAAATACAACTGTTATGCCCCTACGCTCACATTTAAGTTATCGGTCACCCTGTCACCGTGCCTATCAAACTCATTTATAATTTGCCGGAAATGAACCCAGAGAGATGAATGAACTCTGCTGTGGTTGTAAGTTTACAGCAAATCACTTATTATATTATCACTTACTTATTATACCCGCAGCACTCACTTGTGGGTATTCAGAATTAACTGGCATAGTTTCTTTAGCTGTGTTGCCAGCACAGGGGTTGCCTTACTTTGTACGGGGTGTTGGGTTAGAGTTACGTGAAGGAAGTGACAATTTCATAGACTGGATTTTATGGTTGTAGGCTAGGAATTCTGGGATTTAATGGATACGACTAGGATAAAGAATCCAGACATCATTATGGATAGGATATATGATATGGATTAGCGTCAGGGATTGAGTTAAAAGGGTTCAGGATTTGGCATAATGGGATATTGGGTTGATTAGTTTAAGGAATCAATGGACATGTCTGAATACGGGCGTTTCATAATAGTGCACCACCAATGCGCGTTTGGAAAGGGTCGACAGTTTTCACGCACTTTGATTGGTCAACGCCGCGTGACCAACTCTTAGAGGCGCACTATTGTGAATCGCCCGTATTGCTCCATTTCGAACAATAACGCGTTCTTTATGAAATAATATTTTGAAATATCATTAAAAAATGACGTACACAACCATCCCCGTAAAATGCACGATCGTTGAGGTAAGGAATTTCGAGATTTTCATTTTCGAAATCCCAACAGTTGGAGTGGTAGTCGGAATTTCATGTAACCTTTCAGTTACGTTCACACAACGACTGTTAGCTCGTCACTATGAAGTCTTTGTTGCACCGTCGATGGGCTGAAACTGTCCTTACCTAACCCTACACACTGTGTAGGAAACAAGCGCATACCTCCTGAAGTTTTGAGTCAGGGAAGGTGAAACGTAAGGAATGTGATGGTTAGCCCCCCCCTTCAAGTCCCTCGTACTCTTTGTAGTAAAAAAAATGAGCAGTTCCAAAGAGGTCAGACTTCCACCTTCAAATTGCTGTTTTCTGTGACCAGGGACCTTGTCAATGTTGACCGGTTCGATCAACAAATTTTCTATCATTCAATTCGATCATGGAAAGAATTGCATAATTTATTTCAAGCAGTCACTTCTTGGAGCTGAAACTCCAAGAATCTATCCCCAGTTCTCTTTGCAGTATAAATTTGTGGGGCATTTCCGATGGGGCTTGGTTTCTCAAAAGTTATTCCCTCTCCATCAAGATTTGTCAGTTTGCTTTGCCTCTGTCCGTAAGAGGCCCGTGACTAGACAGACAAGACACCCTAAATTGATAAAGGCAGGCGACTTTAATATGATTTTGTCCTGCGCAGCTTTCACAGAAAGGAAACCGAGCAACAGAAATCGTGGACTTGTTTTCGGCAATGGTACATTACTAATTAACGACCAACCCACCCACCCACCAACCCACCCACCCACCCACCCACCAACCAACAAACAAACAAAAACCCGGCACAACTGAGCATTACATTTCAGTACTGTTTTTTATTTAAATGGTTTGACACTTGTATATTGAATCACAAAGCACGGCTTTCTTTGAAGCATTTCAGTTCATTAACGATCTTTAATACTACAATAACTAACAATACGATGTCTCACGTTAAAAAATTTCCTAAAACATTTCGACTGTGAATTTTACATTGCTGACCCAAATATTTATAAAACAAAAATATAACATATGCCAGTTGCCACAGATAGATTTATATCTTTATTTGACGAAAGACAACTTTTGTCTTACACGTACAAACTCACCCACTCAAGGGACTATCGCTTAAACCCAAGTCTTTCAGAGGATACAAGTATACTAAACAATAATAAACAAACAAACAAGCAAACCATCATATACCCCAGTCGTTTTCTCGATTCTTTTTGGTGAAAAGTCCATCACAGGTGTTTTTAATAGATGAGTGAAACTACGAAGCATTATGTGTTGTTTTTGTTCGATGTAGTTCAGTGATCTTCCACCTAGATTTTTTGTTGTTGCAAAGCTAGCTTTCTTGTGGGGTCGTTTTCAGTCAGTTTAGTGCCTGTCTGCTTCTCTTTCAGGCCAGCAGATGTAAACTTCATTGACAAATGCAACCACTCATAGGCGGGCTTAATGTTGTTTAATTTTTACTCAAGACCTACAAGTACTCAAGAAAAACGGACATCCACTAAACATACTGTGAAACTCAAAGACATCCATTTCCCCTTCTTTCCTCACACCGCAGCTCGTCTCAAGCCAGAGGCACAAACTTCAAGGGCACAGAGTGTCGAGGGGATAAGAACACACCTTTACCAAGTTCCAAAGTTTGCTAAACATGCAGGGAAAAGAACACACGGAAAGTGCACGAAATATTATCCGGTGACCATTCCAAATGGAAAACTCATCGAAACTACAACTGGTGGACAGACAGGATCTAGTAGAGAAAGACGGTTTGCTCAAAAGTGTTTGCAGTAGCTGAAGGCCCTTTTCCAATACTCGACTTGGGCTCCGTCTCAGGCTTCGTTCCCAAAACCAATCCCCGATTGTGGGCCTGAAGCATTTAAATTGAATTGGATTACTGTAATTTCTTGCTCTCTTGTATCTCATTTGATGTTTTGTGGCACTATTAAACTAATTACTGCGCTTACAGCTTCAACGTCAGCTAGTTAAAAAAAACAGTTGAAGCCTGAGACGGAGCCGAAGTTGAGTATTGGATAATGGCCGAAACATCAGCATTTGAAGTCTTGTATTTTGCGTTTAAGAGCAACTGTTCAGCCCCTGGCCTACATTCCGGACAGATCTGTTAGTTTGGTTTACTGCTAAACTGTCCATCTGCTTCACTTAACAGACTTTGACTGACCATGCGGGTCTTGTATAACATTAATCCAATATTGGTCAAACCTACTGTGGGTGTCACGCACAAATAATCCCTTGCCAGTATGAGAGATTGGGCAGACACCTGAATGCCATTTGCACGCTGCACTTATGTAGGACCCTTCAGAGCTGATATTTACTTGTGGACTCCACATCATATGCAACAAGCTCACAATATTTGAGTTGAGTTCCCAAGAGATGTAATTTCCAGGCAAATGAACACCCTCTCTGATTCATGAATGGAACCAAAAACTTAACGACAGTCAATGAAAATAAACTCCTCTTGAATATTCATGATGTCTTACCGGTGTGTCTTCAGCCATCTGCATCTTGAACTCTGCCAGGATCCTGGCCAGAGCGATCTTAATCTCGGCCAGAGCAAAGCGGTTGCCGAGGCAAGATCGAGGCCCGTCACCAAAGGACAGGAATGCATCCATGTTGAGACAGTTGTTTTGAGCTGAAAACCTGTGCGGAAAACAAAACTGGATGAGAGGTTACAATTATGCCCGTTCTACTGGCACAAAGAGGGGAAATGAAAGACGAGCTTCAACTTCAAAGTGACCCCGCAGCTGTGACAGAAAGAGATGGACACTGTGATGCTTCTGCTACCATGAGCCCACGACACGCCTGATGGGGACACCGACTCATTTTTTGTTTACATTCAGATGAAAATGATCCCCACAACCATGCACTTTGTGCCACGTTCTTGGGAATGAGAGTACATGTGACACACACGAGTGCTGCTCATGACAGCCTGATCCAGTGTGTAGTCACCGCCCATTATCCATGTAGAGCACAGGCGGCAAATGCCTCTAGGCAAGAGCAAAGTACAACTGACACAGGTGCATCATAGAGATGGTGTGCTTCCTGTTACCCCACTACACTGTAATGCAGTTGGATAATATCTTTTTACTGCCAGGGGCAAAACCATGCATGGTACCTTCACTGCATCTTTTGAACTGAAGGAAAATTTGACTGGTCTCACTAACTTGTGAGATCTTTCCTCTGAAGAGGAACTAATTAGTCACATTCCACCACGCTTTACCAGTGATAATTAAGAAGTGCCAATTAGCATCCAAAAATGATCAACTCACCTGTCTGGGTTGAAGGTCAAGGGGTCAGGCCAAAGCTCAGGGTCGCGATGGATGGTCCAGATGGGCACAATGAATCTTGTTCCTTTCCTGATGCGCATACCTTGCAAGGAGGTATCTTTCGTACATTCGCGAGTCACCCTGAATCCGGATTTGAAATGACTCATTAATCATTGCTTCTTGTTATTTATTTCTGGTAAAGGATTCCTCAAATAGGGCCTTTGCCCATAATATACATGTAGTATAAAGCTCACAAGTCTATTAATAAAAGATCGCTAACATTTTGTTAACCTGCAGAAGCAGACAGGGATTGGAAATGCATTGCACATGCCTGACTGGGTAGCATCAAGCTTGGGTCTCATCAAGAAGGTGAATAAAGTACTTCCGAGCCAACCTGTCTCCTTATTAATGCTTGAGTATCTGCTCAATGAAAGAACAAGAGGTGGCATGATTTTATTTTCGAATGGTGTCCTTTACATGGGAACAACAGCACATGCATGGACAGGTTCGTGCATGTTTGGACGCAGGACTGGCTGAGCAAGTGCAGTAATTATAAGAGAAAGGCACAGCCTTTACGCGTGCAGGGCAAGCCAAGTTGGAATTTGCTTCCATCAGCTGTCACATCTTTGCCGGTGGGGCAGTGGCCACAGTCAGTCCGCATCATGAAAGTTACCTGGCAATTGGCGGGTATTAGTCGCAGGGCTTCGATCACCACCTTATCCAAATACGGCATCTTGCTGATCAGCTCAAAGGTCACCTTGTGAGATCTTGAACCTCCAATAGTTGCTCTGACCTCAGAGGCTAATTTCTCTTGGACATCTGGATGACAGGCTAGCAGGTATGAAGCAAAGATGAGACAGGCTGCAGTAGTCTCGTATCCAGCAATCAGAAACATCACACACTGAACATCAAAATGGTGAATTGTAGTTAAAAATAGATGCAACACTGTGAATATCAAATTCTAACAAAGACTTTCAAGAGAAAAACTTCTTTTTTAAGGTAAGGGTGACTTCAAAATGTCTTCAGCCAGTTTAAATAAATGGCAGATCACTCCAAATCAATGTAACATGTCAGTAGTTTCTCAAAACGGCCACAAGAAAATGTAGTCCTTGGTTACCTGGGCAAACCCACTTCATCTATGGACAGCTTGACCTTTTTCATGCCCATCTCCATTGGTGAACTCTGACACCATCCCTCCTCGTCTTGACCATAGGCTGCATGAAGTCAACAGAATCCCCCTGACAAGCCGCACAAATGAGACAGGAATCAGCTTGGTTCATATGTTTGTTCAACATAGGATTGTACATGTAATTTATTCCCATTAATGAAACAACTGGTTCCTTTTTGATCTCATTAGGTTTTGTTTTGGCTTAGTAAGCTTATTTTGCGCCAATAGTTACAAGATGCAAGTGCTCTGCCCTTCTGATCATAAAAAGGAAATTTTTGGCTGAAGTGTGTTTACAACAATTGCTGTACCATCCAATAAAATATACAAGAGTGTTATTTCACCTGCATACGTCCCTTCTTTTCTCTTTTTAAAAGAGGTCAGCAGACATGTCAAAAAAGAAGTTCTCACTCTCTTGAGACACCAGGCCAATGTCAAAATATCTGATGATGGCATACAGGTATGTATTCTGCGGGAGATCGAATAAATATGCCAGAATCAGGACTGTCATTGTCAATTTTTGTCACAAGAATTGATTATTTGAAAAAAAAAGGTTAGATGTAGCAAGTTTTAGCGACATTTTACTAGAATCTGGAAAATCAAACAAGCGAGGCTTCATCAGTGGAGGTGAATTAGGAGGAAAAGTTTGAAAGCCGTTTTTTAAAACACCATACATGTACATGTTTCTCAGGGACTAAACTGGCAGTTATTCACATTTCCCACTTTGAAGTCCACTTGTTCTATTCACCAGGACTATGTCGCCTCTCAGAAATGGCTGGCCAAATTCAACCCACACTATGCGCACTAACCCACTGTGATGGCTTTCGAGTACTCACTTTGGAGAATCTCTATCAGCAGCCACTTGGTGGATTTCAGGCGCGAGAAGAAGTCCTTGGCATTCTTCTCAAAAGCCGCCAGGGTAGAGGCTCTCGTCGTCCTCCGAATGGCTATGGAGTTGGAGGCTAAAGCCAGCCACACCTATGCAGCAGATGCTGAATGCACCATACAACCTAAAAGACACAACCTAAGACGGCTTGGTGCTTATATTGAGTGATCTGAGGGAATAAAAACTCTTGCAAATTCCCAGTCAAGCTGCCCATGTCTAATACAGAGAAAGTTAAGGTGTAGCTGCAAAAAATTTTCTTAGACACAATTTTTCTTCCACTTTGTATCCTTCTAACACTGTTTGAAAACTCCTTTTCATTCCTATTTGGTTAACTGCAAAGGTTTTTTTGTTCAAATTGTCAACCCATAATTTACTAACTGAAAACATTTCTGAAAAATGTATTGCTCTGCAATAGAACAACAATAAATCATCAATGAGGAAATGGACACAGCAGTATTAATTTCCAATCTAATACGTACCGTGAATTTCTGTTCCATTAACAACGAACATTTTGAAACAAAACGACAAAGGAACCTGAGGAAATTTTCCCTCTGTAATCTGAGAATGTGAATAAAAAAGATGACCAGTCGTGTTACAGACAGATCGCAGGAGTATTTTCTGACAGGGATACTATTTACATGTAGGCTGTACATTGGCAGAGGCCATTGTTTCCCTAAATGTAAATAGTGCCCTCTGTTAAAAACTTTTTGAACAAAACATTCCTGCCACACCCAGCTTGTTGCTTGCACTGCCACATTCATCAGCTCATTCCAACATACCAGCCATTTCAGTGTACCGTATTTTAAACTAATTTTGGATTTTTTGCCCTGCCTGACGTGTATTATGCTCGGCCTTAGAGGGCACACACCGAGTATACAGTGTAATAATACACGTTGGGCAGGGCAAAAAGTCCAAAATTAATTATTTCAAGACATAGTCATAGATATCAAGACATAGTCACGTACAGGTTCTTGAAAGATTTCACTCCGTGAAATGCTCCTGGGGAGACACGCTGTAGCTTGTTTTCAGATAATCTCCTGCAGATGAAACACGCATAGAAATGATAAGCACGCATGTTTTAAGAAGCGGCACGAATGATTTGTGATATTACTGTTCAGCCTATTGGCTTCAGTGCCCGATCCCAACACTACGGCAATGTTCACTTGCGCTATCAACTTGATATAGGCCTAATGGCGCAAATAACGTGACATTTTACTTGGTTGAAGGACAACAAACATAACGTAGCTGTTAGTTTGGGGGAGGGATGATTGATATTACAATACATCATGCCATTATACACCAGATTCAACTGCCTTACTTACAGAAAGTTAATGTATTTGTCGCGAGTGTCTTGCTTCGTCTGACTGAGAAACAGCCCGGGTGGAATTTCCTCCAACTTGCAGTTGGCTAGAGTTCTGCATCGCGAACAAAGATCATAAATTGTAACAAGACACGTGTCTATCGCTTCAACGAAAAACAACACAAACTTAACACTCGTTAAGAATGAAATGTTAACCTATACTATTTGACATATGAATGATGCTTACATGAAACTGAGTTTCCATACGCTCCCAAAGGTGTGTGGCCTTAAAACCTTCAAGTCATTAACGACCAGCCACCTAATTGAACAAAATGGAATATGAGACAACAAATCAGTGTTGTTGTCGAAACCACCTCAAGACTAGACACAAGACCATGCACAAGTAACAGTGTGCACAGTGACAAAGGAATGCTTTAGTATAAGACTTAAAGGGTTTTTCATGGTGAAAGGAAAACTAGATTTATAGTAAAAGATTGCGGTAACACCATGTATTTATCTCTTCTTTGAGTATGTGTGGTTCTGAGAAGAACCGGGGAATAACTCGGACGTTTCGAACAGTGTAACTCCTGTCCCGTCTTCAGGACACTAATGCTTTAGAGTCAGTCATTTTTTAATAGCTTGTGACTTGAACTCAGTCCTGGAGGTCTTGAGTTGGTATCGTGTGGTCTTGTAAATAAGATGTTTTAAAGTGGTCTCAACTCGGCACTACCAATTGAAGTACAGTTGCAAAGTTATTTCTCTACCCACAATAATCCGCAAATATTTCCTGTTCTTGACCACTATCACTATCAAACATTAAAAAATAACGACCTTGACTGCTAAAAGGCTATTATACAGTAAACTTGTTGGCATTTGACACGGTCACGTATGTGTCCGATATTTCTTCGGCAGTATATCCGTAGAGGTATTACCATTATCTCTGGAGTTTTGCGATGTTACACAAACTTTACACTCATTAAGAATGAAATGTTAGCCTAAATATACCACCCCTGTCGGTAAACGAGGCTTTCACATCAAACTACCAATATTTGAAAACGACATACTTTTAGTCAATTTTGTGATGTGACGCGTTAATTAATAGGCAATACTCAACGTCGGAACGCTTCAAAGTGAACGTTTTCTCTAAACAATCATGTTTAATAAAGCAAACGTCAAGGCCATAAAATGTGGGTACGAAATTATGCAAACTGATCTTTTCCGACAGGAAATAAATGAGAGAAAAGAAAACAAAGTAGCCAAGATTTGACCCACGGACATCTTCCTTGCTTAGCCCGTTCCTTTCTTTCACCCACAACTTTTGCGAGCCATTTTTACTGACTGGTATTTTTTTCTTCAATATAATTTACCATAAACAACTGTACTGCCCGGTTGCATAATCTTGGTTACTTCTTTTAAATGCACACTTCCATGTACAGGGGCATTCGGTATACAAACCTCGTTTATAAACAGCAGTATAAGTAGTGGGATTTGGTGAGAATCACCTTAGAATTAATTCCCACTGACGTAAGCTCTTTTCCTATTTGAAAGACAACATTGAGACTGTGGCCAATTCAAAAACACAACATTTCTTGAACTCATCATCGTAGCTACGTAATTCTATTACCAACTTCAGTATGGAAAGTTGGGCCAATAAACTGTCCACTGCCAGTACGAAACTTTTTTGTGTGTATTTTATTATAACAAATACGTAATGCTGAACTTACAAGGCAGTAAATTGCAGTCCTCTTGTGTTGTCTGGTCCAAGTTCTTCGAGTGTGTTGAAACTCAACATCCTGAAATATCAGATGGGCAAAATTTGCTTCCAATTAGTGTTTGTAAAATTGTCAAGGTGCTGTTCTTTTTTTTGCAGCACATCACATGCAGAATCTCTCGCAGACTGTCCACCAAATTTAAATCAACAATATTTTGAAGAGGAAAAAAGTCAGTGTAATACTCAACTCGATATTGTGCGGTGGACCAGTGACAGAAATGAGATCAACAGTTCGTTTGAACACAATATGTGAATAGCATCGCTGCGGCATTGCATTATCTTCTAATATTGTTTGCCATGATATGGGCGTTGCGAATAAGCCTTTGCGAGTTACATTTGAATGAACTCTGGTACAAACCGAGTTCTTTATATTCACGTGAACATAAGCAGTGAATTCTCCATGCTAAAGACATTGTTTGCCATATCTCGTGATTCGGGGCAAGCGTTTTCTTAGTTGCATTAAGAGACGCCCTTGCACCAATGCACTGTTTTCAATGGATAAGCAGTGTACAAAGGAACCAGTCCCATTCCATAGATAATGGCCATTATGCAAAAGCTTGCTTGCAATCACTTAATGCGTCAGTTTTAGGGGGTGTTAGCGCAAGTGGTTAACATGGGGTGCGTTCGATTAGCTTCCCTGAACACACCAGTGTTACACTCAAGGGAAGCCTCAAAATGAGGCTTATCGAACGCTGCAGTGT
Source organism: Acanthaster planci (assembly GCF_054643075.1). Classification (NCBI taxonomy): domain Eukaryota; kingdom Metazoa; phylum Echinodermata; class Asteroidea; order Valvatida; family Acanthasteridae; genus Acanthaster; species Acanthaster planci. Next base: position 17,799,401 of record NC_141787.1, on the reverse strand, counting down.
GTTTTCAAGGCATTCTGGGTAAAAGGTCAAGTCCCCGCCTCGTTCCATCGTGTACGTCCATGCTCGAACAGTCCATCCGTGACGTCATTACACTCGGGCAGCCTCCAGAGACCCGCTCGCCAGCTGGGGTAGTGGCGGCTGACACCAGGGCAGGCACGAACATCACGTGATGGCTAAACGAACGCTCTCATGCAAGTTTGACTTAACGTGTAAGCTAATCGAACGCACCCTTTGCGTTTAAACGGTGTCTCTTGTCCTTCTTTTAAATTGCCCCTTCACTCGAATTTGCCCATTCATTATGGAACGTCCGGAATTATAGATTAATAGTTTCGTACACACGGCACATCACGTTGTGCACCGTTATGCAAGCCAGCGATTGGCAAAAACTGTGCTTATGTGCGGTAGCCAAAGAGAGAGCATTTTGTTTGCGTCACGTTTAATCCCATGTGCGTGGAGATATGCAAGCTCAAATGACACAAACCATAAAAAACCTACGTGTTTTTTTAGCAATATCACTGCTCGTTTCAGACAGCGTCGATACATCGGTCGAAGCAAAAGAGGTTCTCGCGCTTTTTTTCCAAAAAAAGTGTCCAAACTGCTGAGAGAATGAATAAATAAAATGTTTAAAATCAATTGTGCTTCCAACATGTTTTGACATCTTTAACCAGGAATAAGAGGAGTGGTCCTTCAAGTTTTCAATAGCGTAGCATTTCAAGAGGATACCCCGCACGATATGTGGGAAAGGGGGACCCCCGTCTGATGCACAAGCTGTATACCCTATGGCATTGTGCCTACTGCGCCCCCCTCGGAAATCTAAAAGGAATTCCAAAGATTCCATTAATTCAAAAGAAGACACAATAGAGGAGATCCCCCTTTGCCACATAATATCTTGCATTATGTTCCAAAGACTCCCATTGCGTTATTTTTCTGTGTGTCCTCGAAACTTAATATTAGGCCTAGTTATCACACGAGTGAGTTCCACGAGCGCTAGCGTGAAAATGAATTCATCTTCAGGCAAACTTGACGTGCAGTAAAGATTTTATAGGGGCCTGTATGCGGGCAAACGTTTCACCTTTGAATTTAAAGTAAGTTTTGCAGTTGTGCGTTTTGCTTGTAGCGTAAAAATAGCGCAATGCTTCGAATTAGAACAGCGCATTGCAGGGGGTTTGATATGAATCGTGCAACACAGTTATCTATCACGCTGTTTGTTACCCACAGATTGACAAATCAGAATTGAGAATTCAAGTATGGTTGAAGATAAGTAACCTTTATAAACACAGATTCTAATTTCACATACAAAATTTTCAGTGAGTGCTGACTTACAATTTAAAAATATTTCTTGGTCCTTCTAACACCTCAGGCTGCATTTCCGATATCTTATTATGCCCCAAGTCTCTGTCAATTGTAAAAGGAGAAAGGGAACAAAAGAAATACGCTGAATTTATCAGGGGGTAAGCTCATCCTGAGATAATTTATCGAGAATTAAAAACACTTTAATTACAAGTGCAAAATTGCCCAATCCCCAATAAACGGAGAAGGGGGGGGGGTGATTATAGCCAAAATTCATGCGCGTCCTCGGTCCAGGTCGCTCATAGCGACTCTGAATAAGGCTTATGGGGGCTCTTTAGTGTATGGAAACATACCATCGATTATGATACTCTTCTAGGTGGACGACATACATGAACAGTTAAGAGCACCTGACAATCGGACTGCTGATAACCTCAAGTATTCAAATTTTATCAGTTGGGGAATTTCAACCAGCAGTGATTGAAATAATGACTGAGATCATATCGTGGTTGGTAAACCTTAGACTTAATGACAAGTCGGGGTGTGTTTGCTTTCCGTGAATTAAGGCCGAAATCAGCACGGCCCCATAAGTAAAGTGACTGGCTTAGTTTCGACTGATGTAACTTGATGGACCTATAAACTGCAGGGCACAGCTCAATGTTGCGCTGCCTTTGAACACCACCGTGTTGCAAAGTTCAAGACCACACCATAACACGACATCTTGGATTAACTTTTTGTGCATACTTACAGACGAATCAGCTCTGTGCACTTTTTGAAGGTGCCTGTCTCTAGGACTTCCAGGTTGTTCTCCCTGAAATTACTGTGAATGAAATACGCGTAATATCGTTGAGATATTCTGCATTGGAAGAGGAATTTTGGACAGAAACGTAAAAGCATACAGTGGTGCAATTCCGCGGAGGTACGGTGTAAGGTTCCAATTGCCGGGACTCCTCCAGTGTCCAATCTTGTATATGTTCATTCCCAATTTCAACGACACCAGCCAGAGCCGCATTATCCAATAGGCATAGGAGGTACTCACCAAACGAGGCGATATTTCTCCAACGAAGATCGAATTATAAACTGGCTACACTGTTTGACTTGTTAAATTTCACCAACAGTTGTGTACCCCACGTATATTTTGAACCACTTACCAGTGGGGTAACTACGGGGGCAGGTTCCCCCTGCGAATGCCCGTGGCCCACTGGGTGCCCCCCTTAAAACCCATGAACAACCTCTGCTGCAGCTCACTGTCTTTTGATGCCCCCCTTGAAAAAAATGTTTGTACCTTGGGGGCCCCCTCGGAAATAGTAGCCCTAGTTATGCAAGTGCCGGTCACTTCGTTTGTGCGCATGCACACTGAATCACAATAAAAGCCAAACGCCAGAAAATGCTGTTGACTCAGGCAGGTTGACCCTAAAAGTAAAGGATCAAAATCGATTACGCTTACTGTTTCCGCCTCATTTCCACACAGAATTTAAACACTCAAAGTCCCTGGGTTTCCAGGGGAGTGGAGAGATCGTTAAACATCGTGGAAAGGGTATAAATACATTATTTTATGGGTAAATTGTGCAAATGGTTTTGTTTACCCTCGGGCGGTAAAATAATGGCGGACTTATAGCAGTGTGCTCAGACAAGTCTGGTTTGTATATACATGTATATATAAATACATGTGTATCGACGTTCATGGTACCGAGACCAAAACTATGAGTAGGATCTACGGTGGAGTAATTATGTGGGGTTATGTAGTTTAGATCATTTAATTGAAGGAGGTTACTGGTTGCGCATAAGTGTACATTACTTGCATGTACATGTACAGGCACGGGGCAAATTGTGACATGTAAATTAATGAGACGGGCACATGTACTTGAGGATTAAGTGACATGTAAATCCCTTGCTTATTGGAGATGATTATTGCTTTAATTTTGAAATTGTTGGAATGAATGGACTTCAATATATTGGATTCTATCTCGAAGGTACAAAGTAATTAGAGAGTAATCTTCCTAGTACTTAATTGAGGGATATTGATTTATCATCTTTATTAATGTACATGTAATTTTAGGATTGGATAATGACAATAGGGTCAACTCTTTGTTATTTCCATCAGGAGGAAGTCCACAGTGTGAATTTAATTTTCTTGGCCATTAATCAATTTGGAAGGATGAGTAGATAAACTGTTTTTCCAGACATTTCCAATTTCATCATTTTAGGGTCAAACTGTGCCATTTCAATACATTCAGATTATACATGTATAACTCCTGCCATTCACCTAGAAGGTACAATTAAGTTAAGTTGTGTTTCTTTTTCTTTAAATTCCTGTTTGCCGTCGCCGCTGTTGGCCTGTCTACTGCTGAAATGTAAATAGCAATAACACCAGCAGAGATCCGAGCCCAGGGTGTTCTGGGGTGCCTGTTCATGCGCACCCCCCACCAGATAGCGCCCCTCCCACACAATGAAAAACGAAGAAGAAAAGGTTTGTTTCTTAGAATAAATAAAATTTTGTTCAAAAGAGGTATTAGTCTTTCATGTTGCATCATGGTTATTCGAAGGTAAAACTGACAAAATTGTGAAAATTAGATAATTTAGGTGAAACGCGTAGATTTTATATGTCTATTGTCTATGGGGACAAAACATACGTGACCCAAAGACGAATTAGCTGATGACGTGCTATTGCAAAAAATGGGGGATGGATTTTGCGAAACACGTTGGCTCCAAAATAGCGCCTTGAAACAGCCAGAAATATGCATGTCTCGATATCTTAAGCGTGTTTCTCCGAATTTCCGCTTGCTTAAAAGCTTCAAACTACAGCTTCCTTATTGACTTTGATAAATCGGGTTTAACCGAACACCGCACTTACACTGATTTGAGGTGGATTCCATTTTTCACGATGGGCTTAATGTCTTGTAGTCGATTCCCTTCCGCATGACTGTAAAACACGAAAACGTTTAGATTGCTTCTTAATTAGACTCCTTAATTAATGCTCACACTTAAAAGCACACCATTCTCCCTCATCCCATCAACCAAAGCGGTTATTCTTAGTGCTCTGTATAAAGACTTTTACAATTGTGATTTTTCCTGTGCGCAGGAGTAAAAAATGATTATCAACACGATTCAATGTGATTTTCTGAAGAAAAAATGAACAAAGCCAGAAAAGATGAGAGAATATGATCAAAATTGCACCCATGTACATTTTCAGTGGGCCCTGCCGCTAAGGCCATTTGTGTGCATGCTTGCATAATCATGAATTTTTAGTGAAAGGTCTACTGAGATATATCCTCAGATCTCCGTTTTCAGTAAGAACAATGCAGATCTCTATGCAGATAAAACCGCTTTTACAGGCAACAACAACATAGGGCTCTTCGTGGGTTATTCCATTTTGTCAAGCAGGGAAAACGCTTGACTGGAGGGACCGTGACCTAACTTTGGCTCATATTAAATTGGCATGTGTTTCAAACAGATGAACGTATAAACCCTTCGATGAAATGTTATTACTTTCCAAAACCAAAACCAAAGCCCAAACCAAAACCAAAGCCCAACCCCAACCCAACCCAACGCAAACCCAAACTTATATCCATATTACATTTTACTTACAGAAATTTCACGGACTCCGGCAATCCAAAGGGTTTCTCGATCAAGTTGTTGGTTAAGTTTCTAAGTGGGAAAATAAAGCAAAACGACGGATCCCTTGTCACTGCAACCAACCGTGCTATTGGGAATGAGGGACAGTGTGAATGTGGAACTATAGCCTTTCCAGAGTGGGAAAAGGACACATTTAACAAAAGGGGACGTGAAATGTAAAAGATTGGGCACTTTAAAAAAAAAAAAGCAAACCAAAATCAAACAAATTATAAATTCCGTTCAACATCTTATAGTAAGTAAATACGCGATCAAAGAGTCTGGTGCTGGTTGAATACAGGCGATTCACAATATTGCCCCTCCAAGAGTATGCAATGCGTTGGCCAATCACAACACGCGAAATCTGTCGACCCCTTTCCACACGCGCATTGGGTCGACAGATTTCGCACGTCGTGATTGACCAACGCGTTAAAACCTCCTGGATGCGCACGATTGTGAATCGCTCGTATTGAAATTATGATTTTGGTTTTCGTCCGTTGTACAGTACTCAGATGGCCTCCCGCATTAGTTCCCTTATAACAATAAGTACTGGGCCCACAAAATCAAATTCGAAACTTACATTTTGATCAGGGACTTGAATTCCAGCAAACTATCATAAGGTATCTCATGCAAGAAATTGTCTCCCAGTTCGCTGTTTAAAGAGAAGTAAGAACTTTAATGCGAAGTAAAAAAAAAAGTTAGGAATCTGAGTGTCCGAACACCTGTTTGTGACTTGCCAACTACGAGCACACAAGTCTTTGAACACCGATGCCTACAATTCGTGATGTACTTCCTCTTTGAATCTCCTGATTTCAGACTTGGTTCACCAAACATTAATTTATGTATAGACCTCTTTTTTCACTATTTGTGCATTAAGATAAATTTTCCTTTCTTCAAAACGCACCTTTTCTAGCCATATGTGGTATTTAAGAAGGAGGTATACTTTCATTTTGCAATCAGTTGTGCATGTACTATTATTTTTGCCACTTTGACAATTGAGCGATATATTTTTGACATTTTATTCCTCTTGCCTTTAACGCCCACCTTTTCTTTGCCGATCCCTGGTAAGCCTATTAACTGCCACTGTCAAGTGAAAAGATGTCAGTGCACCGTCATACTTACAGCGACACAGTGTCATTGGGGATACCCGAGGGTAGTTCCCTGAGGCCTTTGCCCGTACATATGACGGCTTGCAGATGCTCGATACACTCGCACACACCACAGGCGTCCCCCGTTGAGTTAATCGCGACCACCGAGGCCGCGAAGGTGAAAAGTAGTACCAGACAGACCATCATGATCGACGTATCCATAATATGTCCTCCGTCTGCGTTAATGCTGCTAACTAAAAAGCGAGGCGTTTTTTATACGGCGTGCAGGTGGCATGATGCGATCACAAATTTACTGCAGGCATCGTGTTTAGAAGGGTATTCCCCTTGTGTCTACCGTTAATGTCGTTGCCCAAAAGCTTATTTTTCTACAAGTTTCTATGAATATGTTGTGTTGTTGTGATGTATTGACGCGTTTACCTGGTGTTTTGCAATCACAAAGAACTTTCCTGCAGGTGTTCCAGTACAGGACGGGAAGGGTATTCCCTTTGCGTCAAAATGAATTGTTAAATTGAAAGTAAAATGCCAATACACTGCAACGGTATTGTCAATGCGGGAGTTATTGTTCCATACACCAATCTCATGCTTCATGAGAATCTGTGAGGCCCGCGTTTCACACCAATCCGTCTCTGGCAATTCTGTTCCATAAGCGTTGGAAGGTTCTGGAAACTAAAAGTACAGGTGCAACAATTTCTGGATGACAGAAAAACCTGTCATCCTGACCAAGCAAGTGATTGGGAGCTGAATCTAATTCCAGAAAAGACATTTTGTGAACTGAGTCTACTGTTCAGTAATTTGAGGTTTCTATTCCACATATTTTCGCGACGAGAATCAACTTGCGTCCCTCGCTGTTTCGCCTGTTTCCAGCAATTCGTTTAAGGTGAATTGGACCAGGGTTCCAGCTTATTTGCTCTGTCAAAGTTTTTTTTTGCCATCCGTGGAGACGGTGGGGGTCTGTCGTTGCGGAGCCCGCAAAAGTCTTCGCCTGCACGATAGTGCTTTTCTTACGCACTAACATCACCCAATAAAGGCACAGTCTTGTTAAACCGTATTGCTTTTGATGTGTTAAAACTTTTAATCATCTGACCGCATTGTTTCTTTGAGCATTGTAATTTCTATTTGATTTTCTGTTGCATCCATGAAAATTAAAGCTTTTGGGATCATTTGCATTTACTAATAGTTTGGAGATTTTAGGGGATATGGAGAAGCGCTGCAAAAGGGAAAACATATCTAGACGATCTTCCTCCTATATGTATTACACCTACTGTGTAATGAGTGTAGACTGTACATTTGGTGTCTAAATCAAATCTAAATTAAAAATTACATAGAAAACAAGAGAAACTATTCATGTAAGTATGAACAATACCGGTAGTGAATTATAGTGAGTAATATGTATGCTAACACCGGAAAGTCATCCCTGACATGGTTAAGATACAGATTGATAAATAGGATTCATGGAAGAAAAAAGACACAGTGGATTACAACTTCAACGAAATTTAAAGATCAATTGTTTTTCCAACGAACCGTTTTTTCAGGTCAAAAGTGACAAAATGGTCTGGAACGAATTACACGCTTTTGCCAAGCTGCACGGACCATGTCAAATCGTATCGTATAGTCTACATTCACCAAGTTCGTGAGGTACAAAATGTGCAATCACACAATCGTTATTGGATTCACTTGTAAGTTGATTATGTCTAACCTTAAAGTATGCATGTTGTTAAACATTATATTGGTTCTCAAGTGAAGAGGTTCTATAGCTCTATGGTTCAGCAATGTGCACAAGGACCTATCCCGTAAACCATCTACGTTTGCTTCGTGTAGCTTGTGGTAAAATAACCCTTCAGGAACGTTCAGAGCAACCTTGGACCTCATATGCGTGTACGTCATCCACCAATTGCGCAGTGCGTTGCATTGCGTTATTGCGCAGTACCGCTTCATTCTGGTCACGCCGGAGAAACGACTGTTTGGCGACTTAGTTCATTTCAGAAATATGCCATTGTGGTAGAGTCATCAGGAAATAAATGTGGCTCCGTTAACTTGAAGACACTTGAGCATGTGACCTGTACATGTATGCTGTTACCAATTTTCGAATACCTATGTAATTATAAGCTGTAGTTTATAGTGCATACAAAACACAGTCCAAAACTGAAATTCGAGTCCATGTAATGACAGTCTTTAACTCACATTTTTACCATTTTAACACTACGTACATGACCAATTGAATCTATGTACACCACAACCTGACAACACCGTATCTACCATGATAATCATCACTGATGCAAACTGTCTGGAAAAAATGAATAATAGTTAAAAATGATAAAAAATTTAAAATTAAAAATACCAAAAAAAATGATTAAAGAACAAAATTAAACCTCATAAGCTGGAACTCCAGGCTTGCCTACTTTCTATCTCTTTGTATAGACTTAGGCCGTGTACATTGTGTTCATTGTCGTGTCCATTACTCCGGGTATTCTATTTGCACGTCTGCGGAGAAATCTTGTTCGGTGTCATCAAGGAAGTGGTACCACTTTGATCGACGTTGTAAAGGTCGATGACAACAACTGGCGCATACTGTAGCGATGCATCCTCCGTGGCGACAGCAGCATCCTTGCCTCCACAAAGCCTTCGCTCCAGTCCACAGTAAAGTCACTACAGCAATGAAAGCAGAGAGAGATCACATTTTCTCCTCAGTATTTGCCAGAACATATTTCTTTTGCATAGTTTTCATTGAGAGACACTGAGTTGTCCATAACATTAAGTTTGACTTGCATGCTTTCTTGAAGAATTTAATCATTAAGCTTATAAACGAGATCGTGGGAAAAAGATACTTACCCACGACAAACACAATAATGCTAAGGTTCAGAAACACAAGAATGACAGACAGGATCTCCTTCCTCTCCTCGCCGGATTGGCTGTGTTCACTCGGCAACAGAAGCAGTGACGCTGCCAGCAGGTTTAGGAGAATGGTGCCCAGTGAGCACATCTGCAGGCGATGCTCTGCGGCATCCTTCATGGGCTTGACGTAGGCGTGCAGGAGAAGAAAGCCGACGGAAATGACGATGGTTGCGAACATGGTAAAGTGGTCGTCGGCGCCGTACAGCAGCACAAACAGCGTTTGGACGATTTTGCGAGCAAGCTCCAAGATCTCCCAGTACCAGAACTGCGGTTTATAGTTTTCACACAGGAAACTTTCCCATGTGAATTCATCCTGGCTTGATGGTTCCAAATGCAGCAGCGGCTCATCGTCGTCAGTCTGGTCAGAGCCTCCATGACTTTTACCAACACGACCGGCATTTAAACTATGAGCCCCACCAGCAACATCAAGCAGAGGCCGATCCTCACTTTCCCGTCTCCCACATTCATCTCTGGTAGACTGCCCAACGTCTTCTGATTCCAACAAGATACCCGGAATGCCCTTTGCCCGTTTTCTATTGGTCCACCACAAGAGGAGAAGCAACACCAACGGAAAACCAACAACATAAGAGAGGGCGACTTCGGCGGCGTGGTTATAAGAAACATGCTGTTGTGTTAGGCAATCAATCGAGTAATCAGCCCGAAGTCTAGTGACGCTTACAGAGTCGTCATCGTTTACATAAAAGAGTTGACATCCAGAGGGTAACAGGGTAAGTATCACACTGGACAAGCTTGGATAGGAAACAAAAAGCAGAATGACCACAAACAAGTAACACCTCTGCTTAGTTTTGGCTACAAGACCTGTTCGTTTTTCAACAGGCATATTCCTTGTCATCAAGTAACACTTGGTTAAGCTGTAATAACAGCAGGCCGCGAACATAACGAATGCCACAAAACTAGTGCCGACCAGTAACTCGATGTAGATTTCAGGATAGGTGAATCTTGGGAAATAACATCTGGGACTGATAATTAACCGCATTATATTCACCTCCAGCAGCCTAAAGAGAGAGCCGACACTTGTCAGTATCCTCGGCCATGAAATTTCTTCCAAAGCCGAGAATATCTCCCCCATGACCTGGTAAAACCCCAGTAAAATTTTCCCTCGAGCCAGCAGCACGCTGACAGGAGACCGGCCTTTCTTTCGGCCCTTGCGTATTTGCCAAGCGGTGACTATAACGATCAACGCAATGACAGTCAACAGTAGAAGGACCTCAAGGAGGAACCACCACCACTCAGGACATTTGAAGCAGTGGTCAAACCACGGGTAAAAAGACGGACTGCACTGGGCGCAAAGCCACCCCGTGTAGCCTTCCGCACAGGTGACGTTAATACCACCCATCTCAGCGTTGACGCACGACTCACTACGAGGACATCGATGGACTTTAGGCAACACGCCTAGAAACCTCGTGGTCTCATTGTCGTATTCGTTGGTCTCTGTGAGCACATTTTGGACGAATTGTTGATAAGATTGATAGTTGTCAGCCCTGACCCAGTCCCAGGTCCACCAGAATCCAGGTAACAGATGTTGGTATTCACCCGAACAGTTGACTCCTACGTTTGGGCAGAGTTGGCATTCACCGAACCTATCTGTACGGAAGAAGTTATCAAGACAAGGACAAGCACGAAAGCCAGCGTGGAGGCTTTTATTGGTGCCCGTTGGACACACCGTACAGTTGGCAGGACTGGTACCAGGATGGGCCTCTGGTGTAACGTAAGTCCCATTGTTGCATCTTTGGCAATTGATACCTTGAGAGGCGTTCGCAACTTGGCCGGTCTTGATTTGGTAAAATCCTCCTGCATGCCAGGAAAACAAAATGTTGTAAAACTGGTTAATAGCAAAGTCATTAGGAGTCAAGAAATCGACAAACACACAAAAGAAATGTAAGACCTTTCGAAAACCTCAAAGCCAAAACTAATTAAAAGAGATAAAATATCCACATGTAGTTTATGTCAATAGTTTCCAGACTGATTTAAAAGTTTTTGCTACAAGTGGTATGTGTTTTCTTGTCAAATGATTATTTCTCCGAGAAAATGTTTGGTAGGTTCAGTTATATCCCAAAGACCATATTTGACTTTTTTTAAGTAGTTGTTCCGCTTTTTCTCAATGTTACTTCCAGCATACGCTTCATGAGTATAGGAATTTACGTCACAGTTCTCTTAACGTTAGACTATTACCAAAGGTAATATCTTTTTCTGTGAGGCTTTATACCTGGAGGGCATTTTATGCAATAGCTGTTTGTCCGCGAAGTTCCAAATGTGCCCTGGGGGCACGGTGTGCACTCCCAGTGTTCTTTCTGGTGACATCTACAGTTAAATCCCGACTGGCTAAAAATGTCTGCTAGATCCCTGGTCACGATTATCTGTTGGGCGAATCCGTTGCCAACTAATTCACTGCATGAGAATGACAGTTTGGAAGAATTAAAAGATGTCACTGATCTTGGGTCCTGTTTAATAGAGAGGGGCATCACAGTGGGTTTGTTCTGCAACTTTTGCAAACGAGGAAAGTCAAATTGATATGAGAAGAAATGTGTCTTGCAGGCTAAGGTGTAGGAAGCATGTCAGGAGTACACTATTTGCTTAAGTTGTAGTTTCATAATTATTAACAGATATTTCACCCTCCCTCTATTACTCACATTTTGACATCATTTCTGTTCGTTACTGGCGCAAATTCTAAGATGTTCTCGATTGCTCTGAAAAAGAGGAGAATAAATGGTCTGTGATATATATTGTAACTGCAGCTGACACTGTTGTTAATTAAACAGATTGTGATTTTTAATGATTTTAATGATCATGATTTTTAATCATGACCTTTTGTTTTGTTCCAAAGACCCTTGGAATTTTTTTTATATTTTTGATATAGATTAGATAAGATTAAAAAGACAGATTATGGCGAAATATCAAGTTTCATCCGATTATCCTCCCGGTGTCTCAATATCACTGACATTTCTTCCAGCAGTTTTGTTGAAGGTGTACGGAGAAAGTTGATTTTTACACAGGACCCCACTTTCCACATAAAGTACAAACTTACACGTAACTATCTCTGCCTAGATCTTGCCAAACGGTATCTGGAATTCTCCTCAAGTTGTTGCCATATAAAGATCTAAGTTAAAGAAAGAAAAAACGGAAAACTAGTTGACAGAAATATATCAGATACTTTTTTCCTGTCAGCCTGGAAGTGAAAGTAATTGATGCGAAGCACCAAGGATGGAGGGAGTTACTCACATGTAATCGAGAGTTTTGTTCCTGGTTGCAAATGACCGCTCCCCTAAGGACGACAGTTGGGACTGGAATAAGTATCTGCCAAAATGATCGAAACAGTTTTGAAAAGGCATTCCGAGAGTACTGTGGCAGTGCATGTGGTGTAATTCGGTAAACACAACGTGCAGTGTCCCTATTCGAGAACTTGGTTAACATATATCCTACTATTCTTCTGAAAAGGTTTTTCTCTCTTCAAAATTGTTCATACTCACAGACGCGTTAGTTTGGTATCGTAAAACAGCCAGTCCACTAGTTCAGTGATTGGATTGTCAAATAGCATTCTGAAGGGAAAATACAAGAATATTCCTGATCATCACAGGTTTTAAAGCTGCGGTTTAAAAGTCGAAAATATAACAACGTCATCCGCAGAGAAAACAGAGGTACCTTGGCATCCTGTTTTTCCTGTGAGGTTTGGCATGGTTTGATTTGATTTTTGTGTGTTTTTGTTCTTGTGTTAGGGTTAGATTCAAATGGGTCGGCTCAGTTTGGTTTGATTTTGTTTTACTTTGTCTGGTATCTGTTTTGAAATTTCCAGCATATTGGAGAATCGCTAATTGCTCACAAAAATCGTAGCGATCGAAGTCCTCTGAACACCTCTTCCTGCAGGACACTGATTCTGTTTCGTTGTAAGTAGAGATTACGGAGGCCTGTCTGTGATCGGAAAAGTCCAGTGGGGATGAAAGTCAGCTGATTGGATGATATGTCCCTAAAATGACACAGAGATGATAGATGATACAAATTATTCGTGCTAAACCCCTTGCTGGCAAAGAAATGTTAATAAGTCATTTAGTGGTCAGTATGATAATTTTCACACAAAGCATGCTTCGTTTTCCAGGCTTTTTAAAGCGAATTAATCTCCATGTGGTCAGTTATGGCCCTCTTAAGCGCACTCGATGGTGCCTTAGCAAATTAAGGTCAAAACTCGGTCAGTGATTTAGCAGCAATCATTTCCTGACAAACATCCCAATGAATGGGAAAACAGTTGTCTTGTTAAATCAGTGTGGACTGTCGAATATGCACTAGTTGTAGACAAAGATCAGTGTTCACCAATGGTTCACAATTAACTGTTTGGTGACATACTGTCCAATTGCTGATGTGTGCTTCGCGTTACACAAAATTTGTCTCTTCACAACAGCAACAACACGTTTTTGGTTAACCTACCGAGGTTTTTCATTGAGTTCATCCATGCCCTCTATTAATGGTTGTTTCAGAAAACAACACGAATTCCATTTCCTTAACATATTAACATATCACACAAAATGTAAGGAAAAGCCCATGTACATTTCTCGTGAATAAAAAAAAGAGAGTTTTTGAAGGTCGAAATACTTACAGTGTGAGTATTGAAGTGTTTTGAAACGTATCCTCCGGGAGGCCTTCAGAAACGAGTCTGTTGTGAGCAAATTCACTGCAAAGTGCAAAAGAGTTCAAAATTATCATGTGTTTTTGGTTTAAGAGGAATCCAAATTTGAAATTGTCGCCTTGCATGTGTGTGATTTTTTTTTGTTGAAAACAAAAATTGTTTTGAATGGTTTTAAATTCCCACATTGATGTCCTCAGTTAAATCTGCAAGAAAACCACAGGAAAATGTAGTAAGCTTGTACCCAAACGCTATTGTTATCTTATATTAACAAGCCACATGAAATAGCCTTAGGCTATACCCTCCTCTGCTGTCAATGCTTGTCTAGAATTGGGCCAGTCGTTTACTATAGCGAGTGTGAACTCGTTGCCAGACAGCGTGGCATTGTGTGGAGCGTACGCCATTCGCTCGTCCAATTAATCCCCATCCCACACGATGATGACGCGTACTCATGAAAATACCTGCTGTTGTTTCGACACATTCATTGAAAATTAATTATGGATTTGCCCTGCCTGACGTGTCCCACCCGAGTACGCTTGTGGTTTTTTTTCGCAACCCGTGGGGACATACACTGAGCATACAATGTTAAAATACACGTCGGGCAGGCAAATCCAAAATTAATTTACATCTCCCCGGCGCAAATCCAATGATTCAATGCATTCACGCACACACAAGGCTTCTTTACGAGCGATACACAGTCGCTGATAAAACAGCAGCTCAGATCACCGTCTCTACTGCGCCGTCTGGTTCCCGGACCAAACAGATCCAGATTGTGTTTGGCATCGGTCAGCGATTGGGAGTTTATCGCTTTAGTAAATGAATGGCCCATATCGAAACCAAAATTTCACGGACTTTTACGAATTGGAAATCTCCAAAAGTAATACATCAGAGTATTAATCTGGTGAGTGATCCATACACGCAAAAGGGGTTTCATAGAAGGCATTTTCGCGAGTCAACACTTTCTGAATGGACCGCTGTGGGGCCTAGGGCCGTTTTCCAGTACTCAACTTCGGCTGCGTCTCAGGCTTCAACTGTTTTTTTTAACTACCTGACTTTGAAGCTGTAAGCGTACCGATTAGTGTAATAGTGCCACAAAACAAATAAGATGCAAGAGAGCAAAAACTTACAGTAATCCAATTTGATTTTAACGCCTCAGGCCCACAATCGGGGATTGGTTTCGGGGGCGAAGCCTGAGACGGAGACGAAGTTGAGTATTGCGAAACGGCCTACGATACGGAGGGAGTCCAGTAGACTGGCCCCCTGTCTGGGGCCAGGCCTGGGCAAGCCAGGCAGCCGTTGATGTAAACAATCCTTGATGTCTGCCGTCTGGAAAATGTTTTTACACATTCCCATGGGATTAGCCAGACTCTGGCTGGAGTATTTTTTTTCTGGCTAAGGGGAAGCCCCTATGTTTACGGTGACTAAACCAGGCTGTTCAGCATGAACATCAGAGGTAGGATATCACAGGACGTTTTTATAGTTGGCCGTAAAATTAGCAAAAAGGCGTTCCAAAATAGACGTGGGAGCCCTTTCTTGCAAAAAATTAACGTCCCCCCTCGAGGTTTTGATTTCCTGAAAGCAGATCTAAGCCACATTTTTACTCCTAAATATATTTTGCTTCTCTTAGGGAGTGTCACAATAACAAAATAAATCCGAAAGCTACAGGTTCGGTCTTTTTCGTGAAAGAAATCTGTAGTATAGGGAGTCTGTAGTTTCTCTGTCGGTGGCATCTTGTGATAACTAAGGTTATCGATTTCGATGAGTGAAAACAAATGGAAGTCAAAGTTCAACGATTCGAATTGGAATATTTACAACATCAAAATGAAAAGTACGGTACACTAGCAAACTACAAATTAATCGCTACACGTGTAACTAATGAAATGGTAACCAGTGAGACTTCTCTAAGAGCATGTGCTTTCCAGATTTACTGATACACCATGTAGGATATTCAATCTGCTTTTGATACTCATCATGCTGTTAAATGCGCAGTCTCGTCGATTAGATCCACGTAACAGTACAGAACACTTACATTATAGCAATTTCTGTCAAATTTTCAAACATGTTGCTCGGCAGAGAGGTGAGCTCGTTTCTGTCTAAGTATCTGGGAAATGAATAAAAAAATCCTATTTCGTGATTAGTCTTCAAACAATCTTTTTTTTAAAATTCGAATTTCCTTACATTATATTCGGGTTCGGAAATGGACACACCGGTATTAATTTCCAATCTAATACGTACCGTGAATTTCTGTTCCATTAACAACGAATATTTTGAAACAAAATGAAAAAGAAACATGAGGAAATTTTCCCTCCGTAATCTGAGAATGTGAATAAAAAAAGATGAGCAGTCGTGTTACAGACAGATCGCAGGAGTATTTTCTGACAGGGATACTATTTACATGTAGGCTGTACATTGGCAGAGGCCATTGTTTCCCTAAATGTAAACAGTGCCCTCTGTTAAAAACTTTTTGAACAAAACATTCCTGCCACACCCAGCTTGTTGCTTGCACTGCCACATTCATCAGCTCATTCCAACATACCAGCCATTTCAGTGTACCGTATTTTAAACTAATTTTGGATGTTTTGCCCTGCCTGACGTGTATTATGCTCGGCCTTACAGGGCACACACCGAGTATACAATGTAATAATACACGTCGGGCTGGGCAAAAAGTCCAAAATTAATTATTTCAAGACATAGTCATAGATATCAAGACATAGTCACGTACAGGTTCCTGAAAGCTTTCACTCCGTGAAATGCTCCTGGGGAGACACGCTGTAGCTTGTTTTCAGATAATCTCCTGCAGATGAAACACGCATAGAAATGATATACACGCATGTTGCAAGAAGCAGCACGAATGATTTGTGATATTACTGTTCAGCCTATTGGCTTCAGTGCCCAATCCCAACACTACGGCAATGTTCACTCGCGCTATCAACTTGATATAATGGCGCAAATAACGTGACATTTTACTTGGTTGAAGAACAACAAACATAACGTAGCTATTAGTTTGAGGGGGGGTGATTGGTATTACAATACATCATGCCATTATACACCAGATTCAACTGCCTTACTTACAGAAAATTAATGTATTTGTCGCGAGTGTCTTGCTTCGTCTGACTGAGAAACAGCCCGGGTGGAATTTCCTCCAACTTGCTGTTGGCTAGAGTTCTGCATCGCGAACAAAGATCATAAATCGTAACAAGACACGTGTCTATCGCTTCAACGAAAAACAACACAAACTTAACACTCGTTAAGAATGAAATGTTAACCTATACTATTTTGACATATGAATGATGCTTACATGACACAGAGTTTCCATACGCTCCCAAAGGTGTGTGGCCTTAAAACCTTCAGGTTATTAACGTCCATCCACCTAATTGAACAAAATGGAATATCAGACAACAAATCAGTGTAGTTGTCGAAACCACCTCAAGACTAAACACAAGATCATGCACAAGTAACAGCGTGCACAATGACAAAGGAATGCTTTAGTGTCAGTTCATTTTTTCTTTTTTTTTTGCAGCGCATCACATGCAGAATCTCTCGCAGACTGTCCACCAAATTTAAATCAACAATATTTTGAAGAGGAAAAAAGTCAGTGTATACTCAACTCGATGTTGCGCGGTAGACCAGTGACAGAAATGAGATCACAGTTCGTTTGAACACAATATGTTAATAGCATCGCTGCGGCATCACATTATCTTCTAATATTGTCAGCCATGATTGGGCGTTGCGAATAAGCCTTTGCGAGTTACATTTGAATGAACTCTGGTACACTGAGTTCTTTATATTCACGTGAACATAAGCAGTGAATTCTCCATGCTAAAGACACTGTTTTGCCATATCTCGTTATAACCAGCAAGAAATGAGACTGAGGGGTACCCCCCCCCCCAACTTGTCCAATCCGTGGCATAGCAACGGTGTCTTAATTTGGGGAATTCAACTTGTTATGTTTATGTGCAATCAGATAACTCAGTGCACCAGATTTGATTCAAATTTAAATCGCAAAAGGCTTATTATGCAGGTTCTCTAATTAATAAATAATGTGAAATACACGCACAATGGTATTCAGCTTATAATTCATGCTCCAGCAAGATATTTGTCTTAATACGTCAGTGTTAGGGGGGTTGGCTTAAGTGGTTAACTTTGCATTTAAACGGTGTCTCTTGTCCTTCTTTTAAATTGCCCCTTCACTCGAATTTGCTCATTCATTATGGAACGTCCGGAATTAATAATTAATAGTTTCGTTCACACGGCACGCCGTCAACATCGGCGTGTCTAAAGGAATCACGTATCGGTTTTTATAAGCGTCGGCAATTGCTTTATCTTTACCGTTGTTTGCAGCTTCGTTTTTATCGCCAGCACCGAGTCAGATCTTGGCCACGTTTTCCTTTTCCAATCAAAAGTACGCCATGTTTTTAGTCTGCGACAGGGGTAGCCAATTGTCCTTAAAATTGTGAAATACGTCCGCATCTAGGTAACTTACGGTT
Source organism: Acanthaster planci (assembly GCF_054643075.1). Taxonomy (NCBI): domain Eukaryota; kingdom Metazoa; phylum Echinodermata; class Asteroidea; order Valvatida; family Acanthasteridae; genus Acanthaster; species Acanthaster planci. Next base: position 17,781,381 of record NC_141787.1, on the reverse strand, counting down.
TTGTTTCCTTGCAGACTCACGTTTATTTCCGAAAGCAGGTTTCGCGCCACGTTGTTATACACGGTACGGTTGTCGTCCGAGGCGCTGTCTAGGTCCAGTTTAAAGGCCAGTTTGGCGGTGCCGGATACAATGACGTCGTCCGTGCCTAGGGCCGGGAATTTTACGTTTAACGTGTGACCCGCGGCTATGGTACTCGGGTTATGTGTAATTGTGACTTCTTTTCTCTCGCCTTTGATCGCGCGAGGAACTTTAAGCCTGCGACTCGGGTTTAGGTTTTTGGTGTATTGTTGTGACATATTACTTTTAATATATAGTAGTTTTATTATACTATTTTTATTTACGATTCTTATTTTTATTTTATTAAAATATTTTAAAAAGAAAAGAAAACGCGATTAACGTTAAACCCCCTGCAAAAACAGGTTTTTGTATTTTTCACTTTGGATCTCTAAAACCATATCACCGATGTGACCTATGTCTGCACGCATGTCACCCAGCATCTCCTCGATATTACTTAGGTCTGCTTGAATTTCCGACAATTGATCTTTAACTTGATCTTTATTTTCGCTATTCATTTAATTTAATTTAACCTTATTTTAAAAATGGCTAGTGCTTTAATGATGGTGGGAGGAGCGATAGTAAACGCCTTGGCATTCACGGGCTCAAATTTTTTATTTAGCAGTTTATCAAAAAGTAAAGTCGACGAAGAACGAAAGCGTCACGACCTCGCGTTGGAGCAATTGGCGCAAGCGAAGGAATCCTGGGAACAAAACCGCGTACACATGCTAGACTTTTTAAACGAACGAATGCGACAAGAACGCGCGAGTCAGCAGACATTTGTAAACCTAAATTATCCGATTTATACGAGCCTTCTGAAGATCAAAAGATTCGCGAGTTTGTTTGGATTATATCCGGGACGGCCTTGGTCGGTTTCTTAGCGTATCGATTTGCATAACTTTATTTTAAAATGGAGGAAACTTTAAAAAAAACTATTTTACAGCCCACAGGATTACTGGCCGGGAGAAAGCGCGGTCGATCATCTACACGAAAAGACCGGTGCGAACAAATCAGTTATCAGAAACTGGCTAAAAAAGCAGGCCCTTTGGCAAATATATTTACCAAAACCAAATTACGTACCCAGACCTACAATGTTGCAATCAGAATCGGTCGAACCTAATTACGCGCATCAAATGGACGTTTTGTTTTTACCCTGGGACCACGTTAAAAGAAAAACGTTTAAGTACGCTTTGACCGTGGTAGACGTGGGTTCCCGGTATAAAGAAGCCGATCTGATGACCAGTAAAACCGCCGGGCAAGTGAGTGAAGCAATAAAGAAAATTTATGAGCGATCACCTCTGACCTGGCCCAAATTCGTAATGGTAGACTCGGGATCTGAATTCAAAGGCGAGTTTAAAAAGTTAATGGTAAAACACGGGGTAGAAATTCAAGTGGGTGTGCCGGGTGTTCACAGATCTCAAGGGATCGTGGAAAGGTTTAACAGCACTTTAGCCGAGCGTTTATTCGGCCATCAATACGCTCAATACGTTGAATGGGTAGAACGTTTGCCCCAAGTCGTGAAATCGTTAAAAGAGGAAAAAACGCGTTTAATCGATGCCGTTCCTGCAGAAGCTATAAAATTACCGAGCGTAGCGAGCCAAACACCGAGTGCACCTGTAAGAGAATATAAGTTAAACGGTAAGATCTCTACCCGCAGAGAACTTCCTCCAGACGCGGTCGTTAGGTATTTATATTACCCGGGTGAGCAAGAGGGTGGTACCATTAGAAGGGCGACAGATCCGGTCTGGTCCGTGGACGTTTGGCAAATTGAAAAGCGCACCAGTCAATTTAAACGGGTGAATGGTAAGCGGATAAAAACGGGTCCAACTTTATACTATCTATTAAACGGGCCAAATAAGAGTTTCGTCAAAGAGGAACTTCAGGTCGTACCCGAAGACACGGAATTACCGCCTGATTAGCTTAGGTTCGCTTCGCTTCGCTCACTCGATTCGCTTATGCCCGTAAGCTAACGTATCGATTCCATTCGGCAATATATAGCGCTTTGTGTCCAACGGCGAGAGACTCAGTTTGTTTTGCGACAGAGTAAACACCCGATGTTTATCTGATTTCAATAGCTGCTGTTTATTGAAATGAGAAACCTGGTCAAATATGCAGCTTTTGTACATCTCATGGGTTAGGGTCTTTTGAGTTACTACTTTTGTTACCCCTTTCGCCTTCTTTAAATTTTGATCGACCGTCAAAATTGAATACATTTTTGGTCTAATGCAAACGGCTTCTAAAATTGTTTTGCCACCAAATTCGTCTTTCATTTTGCCTATGACTTTTTTATTTTTGGTGCTGTAAAGTTGATGATCGGGCGGGTAATTACTAAAGTCAAACAAATTGCGCTTTTCGTTTAGGTAGCCGTTTAAATCGTGTGAGCTTCGCTCGATCTGAACTAATGGAGAATCAGTGTCCGTGTAAAGTAAATTTACTTTGTCACCAAAATTTACTTTTAGCTCGTTGTAGTAGAAATCGTACATCAACGTTTTTGATATATCGAGCACGCTTACGCCACAATATATTGGCTTATTTAATTTTGTTTTGGTTCGGTACATCTCCACAAACGAAAGCTCGTAGTCCTCAATGGTACCGTCGATTTGTAATTTGGTTTATAAGTTAATTTTCTGTATTTGTCAGCGTCTTGTACATCCCTCAATAAATGACCGTCAATTCAATATCTGACATTTTCCATCGTCTTGCCAAAGACCTAGTTGTTCACCAATTTGAAAAAGTCTTTCTCAAAATCAGACTTGGCCAATTTGCGCAATTTTGTGTTTTTGTCAATATAGCTTTTCATCCACGGCTTTTGACGAAATTTCAATACTCGGTGAACTTCTTTGATCCACAACCCTAGTTTGAGATATTTTTGCAATGTACGATAGTGAACCACGTATTTTTCTTTGGTGTTTAGAGTAGACACGAGTTTGTCTACCGAGGTCACTTTGCTCACTTCGCCATTACCAATTAAATTTTGTTGATAGCTTGAAAGCCATTCGTTTGGTACCGACATATTTTCGGGTGCAAGTGGAAAGTCATTATGTTTGTCATGGTGACGTTCCAGGTGATCCATAGTAATCTCAAACATGTAACCGTAGTCGTCAGTTAGTCGCAACTCTTGGATGTAATAGTACGTAAATTTTTCTAAGTCTGTTTCCCAGGTAAATTCCCCTACAGGCAGATATTTGCTCATCGCCCAGCCGTATAAATTATTTGCGTCTAGGTACATGATCTGTGACTCTGGCTTATTTGGGTCATAATCAGGTAGTTCTGGATTATTGGCCTTTGCATATCGTTTGGCTCCTACAGAAGAAACCCCACCTCTTTTTGCCCTTTCAAAGAACAAGTGCTTATCAATGTCTGTCAGTAGGTCCAATTGTATACCGGAATGCTTTAACAATGCATCCCACGACAGACCGGTGATGTGTAATAGTTGGCTGGGTCAAGGCCGTAGTTCTTCTTGCAGACTTTACGGAAGTTCTCAAAAACAGCCGCTAGCAATAACACGTACGTTTCTACGTATAGGTCATGGTAGTCGCCTAGGTTTTTACAGCCAAAGGCTTGCCATACTTTTTCCTTGCGGGTATGTTCTTGCTCGGTCACGGTGGACTGCTTCAGAGAGCTATAGAAAGCGTCTATAGGCGGGAGTTTTGTTTCTTGAAATCGATCAAAGGAATCGATATGCTCATAGGGGTAAATTCCTTTTTCCAACAATAAATTTGTGTTATTTGGAAACTTTTCACATAATAAGTTAAAATCATCGGGTGAACAATTTTTAACCAACCGATCTAGCGAAGCCGCCATGAAATGAAATGAGTCTAAAAACCTGAGTTGGCCAAAAGAAAACGAAATTTAATTTTCAGTATTTTTAGCGATCAACTTGATTGATTTTCCGTAAAATTTGTGGGCGCCTTGCATGATTAAATGTGCGTCGTATTTTTCTAAATTATGTAAAATCACCGGAATGGGTGTTTGATTGACCACTATTCTTAACTTGAGATTACACCTGGCATGCGCTGGGCCTCGGTACTTCCCCGTCACGTGACAATGATCTCTGACCTTTCTAAAATTATTGATGGGCTTTTTGCAATCTAAACATACCCATTCTCTGAACCCAGCTTCATTTTTATGACAGAAATCAATTTTGTCAGCTTTTGTTTTTGGTTCATTTGGAATATCACACTGGCAATGAGATTCTTCTATTTTCTTGTCTATCAACTTTTCGCAGATCCAACAGCTTTACATTTTTCTTAGATTTTTGTAACTCGGGTGACCAGATCAACTTCGCTTTATTTTTAAACGTTTCGTTGATCTTGGATGCTTCCTTAGAAAGTGACCGTACAAAATTAACAGCCGCGTCATCACCCCTGTACGTTTGATTTGAAGTACAAATCCGTCGCATCTGACGACCATGTATGAGTAGCCACAAGGCTTGTGAATCTGTGTGAGAGTGTTTGTATCTGTCGGCGGTAGTTTTTCTAAAACAGACTCAAAATCGGCGTAAATGACAAAAGGCGCGTCTTGTTTATTTTTGTAATTTTTAAACTTGAGTATATTTTCGCATTTGACCGGCAACTCGACCGTACATGTGGGAACGTTTAATCCTTGACAATCTTCTTTGTGTCTGGTTAACTTTTCTTCCGTTTGGAAATGTGACATGCAATTGAAACACCAGTGTTTTTGGCCGTTGTGATGATCGATATCACTCGTCAACCGAGAAAAGTTTTTAATCCAACAGTAGTGATTTTCTTCATCTCGGGTAAAATAAAGTAAATTGATCGGTTCTTCTGGACGCTTGCTTTTTAAAAAAATGTAAAGACCGCCTTTTAGTGTAACCAAACACATTGATTGCCAAGTTATTTTGCGATTCGATACGTGGGATTTGTGAAATCGGTGTTGGAAAGCTTGTGTTTGTAAAATTTAAACCATCTGACGCCTTCGGCATGTAAGTTGAAGGCCGCTCGTCATGTATTTTATATTTTGGATTAACTTCAATTTGGGTTTTGACGTCATCTGAATATAACTTTAAAGCTGCCTGCAACGCCCATCGGATACATTCCTGATCTTTATTTGGACGTTTATGATTGCTTTTTTGTCTCCCAATTCTTTAGGCACGGAATGTAAGAAGAACCCGCTGGATTATATTTAACCACGTTGACGTAAAAAGCGACAACTTTGTCAAAGATCCAACCGAGCCTTTTTGTGTATGAGCCTCCACCTCTTTTATTTGTTTTTCCCTCTGTTCAGTGAGTGCGTTTTTAACGTCGGCTTTATTTGCTACTGCATCGTTGTCGCTTGGAAGGGAAATACGCCAAATTCGGTTTTTTCGGGTTTTTCCAATCTAAATTGAACTTTTAGAGCCGTTTGCAATTTGTACGAACCAATTTCTTTTAGTTCTTCCAAAGCTTTTTCTCGATGAAAGTTTTGTAAAAATCGAAAACGTTTATCAAATCGTATTCAAAGAAACGGGGTATCAATTCCCAATTGCGAAAATTACCCTGAAAGGGCCTGACGTTTCTAACGTCGACTTCCGCAATTTCCTCGGGCTGAGTGTAAGCTTTAATCGCTTCAACAAAGTCCTGTTTGACGTATCTGTTTTTGTTTGCAAAAGGAATATTATATTTTTGAACCGTTTTCAACAGCTGCCGATATGACTGACACGGGAGGTACCTAAATTGTTTTTGATCTGCCCGTATGGCTTCAATAAGCTCGGGTTTAGTGTGAGATTTACGGGTTTTGGTTGTTTTTGGTGCCGGTAATGGGATGTTATACCGCTTGACAAAATCTTCTAAAAACGCCTTCTTAAATCGATTAAAGGTCGATAGTAGAGGTCGGTGTTGTGGGTTGCTCATGTCTCTATTTATATGTAGGTCTCTAAAAATTTTATCATTTTTTCTATCGACTTGACTTGACATGTTTTTTTATTTATTGTTATTTTTATATATAGGTCATTTATTTAAGGCGGTTGTAAACAGCGCATTTTGCTTTGAACAGAGCTACGCTTTAAGTAGAGGTCACGAGTTCAGGTCGGGCAAGTCTCAACTTGTAGCAAGGGGAAGTCCCTTTTTTGTTTGTGAGTGATTGCTGGTGCGATCGGTACTGGTCACGAGTTGTTTACAGGAAAAATGCGCCGGGGTCAAAAGTTCAAGGTGAGTGGAAATCCCCGGCGCGTGTGGGTGAAAGAGATTTTGGCTCAGAAGGTGTATATTCACCCGGTATTTTGGGGGCCGGATTTTGGGGTCGATTAGGTACCCAGGGAAAATTTTTAAAATCTGGAATTCCAGATTTTTAGGGGATTCCCCCGATTTTTTGAGTCGATGTACTACCCAGGGGTTTTTGCTGAAAACAGCGAAAAAGGGGGTGTGGGCCAGAACTCTCCATTTCCCCCTACTAGAACAGCGCATTGCACGCGGCGGGGTTTGGTATGAATCGTGCAATACAGTTATCTATCACGCTGTTTGTTGCCCAAGGATTGACAAATCAGAATTGAGAATTCAAGTATGGTTGAAGATAAGTAACCTTTATAAACACAAATTCTTATGTCACATACAAAATTTTCAGTGAGTGCTGACTTACAAATTATAAATATTTCTTGGTCCTTCTAACGCCTCAGGCTGCATTTCCGATATCTTATTATGCCCCAAGTGTCTGTCAATTGTGAAAGGAGAAAGGGAACAAAAGAAATACGCTGAATTTATCAGGGGTAAGCTCATCCTGAGATAATTTATCGAGAGTTGAAAACACTTTAATTACAAGTGCAAAATTGCCCAATCCCCAATAAACAGAGAAGGGGGGGTGATTATAGCCAAAATTCATGCGCGTCCTCGGTCTAGGTCGCTCATAGCGACTCTGTATAAGGCTTATGGAGGCTCTTTAGTGTATGGAAACATACCATCGATTATGATACTCTGCCAGGTGGACGACATACATGAACAGTTAAGAGCACCTGACAATCGGACTGCTGATAACCTCAAGTATTCAAATTTTATCAGTTGAGGAATTTCAACCAGCAGTGATTGAAATCATGACTGAGATAATATCGTGGTTGGTAAACCTTTCCGTGAATTAAGGCCGAAATTAGCACGGCCCCATAAGTAAAATGACTGGCTTAGTTTCGACTGATGTAACTTGATGGACCTATAAACTGCAGGGCACTGCTCAATGTTGCGCTGCCTTTGAACACCACCGTGTTGCAAAGTTCAAGACCACACCATAACACGACATCTTGGATTAACTTTTTGTGCATACTTACAGATGAATCAGGTCAGTGCTCTTTTTGAAGGTGCCTGTCTCTAGGACTTCCAGGTTGTTCTCCCTTAAATTACTGTGAATGAAATTTGCGTAATATCGTTGAGATATTCTGCATTGGAAGAGGAATTTTGGACAGAAACGTAAAAGCCTACATTGGTGCAATTCCGCGGAGGTACGGTGTAAGGTTTCAATTGCCGGGACTGCTCCAGTCCGTGTCCAATCTTGTATATGTTCATTCCCAATTCGAACGACCCCAGCCAGAGCCGCATTATCCAATAGGCATAGGAGGTACTCACCAAACCGAGGCGATATTTCTCCAACGAAGATCGAATTATAAACTGGCTACACTGTTTGACTTGTTAAATTTCACCAACAGTTGTGTGCCCCACGTATATTTGAACCACTTACCAGTGGGGTAACTACGGGGGCAGGTTCCCCCTGCGAATGCCTGTGCCCACTGGGTGCCCCCCTTAAAACCCATGAACAACCTCTGCTGCAGCTCACTGTCTTTTGATGCCCCCGTGAAAAAGTGTTGTACCTTGGGGCCCCCTCGGAAATAGTAGCCCTAGTTATGCAAGTGCCGGTCACTTCGTTTGTGCGCATGCACACTGAATCACACTAAAAGCCAAACGCCAGAAAAATGGCTGTTGACTCAGGCAGGTTGACCCTAAAAGTAAAGGATCAACGTCGATTACGCTTACTGTTTCCGCCTCATTTCCACACAGAATTTAAACACTCAAAGTCCCTGGGTTTCCAGGGGAGCGGAGAGATCGTTAAACATCGTGGAAAGGGTATAAATACATTATTTTATGGGTAAATTGGGCAAATGGTTTTGTTACCCTTGGGCGGTAAAATAATGGCGGACTTATAGCAGTGTGCTCAGACAAGTCTGGTTTGTATATACATGTATATATAAATGTATGTGTATCGACGTTCATGGTACCGAGACCAAAACTATGAGTAGGATCTACGGTGGAGTAATTATGTGGGGTTATGTAGTTTAGATCATTTAATTGGAGGAAGTTACTGGTTGCGCATAAGTATACATTACTTGCATGTACATGTACAGGCACGGGGCAAATTGTGACATGTAAATTAATGAGACGGGCACATTTACTTGAGATTAAGTGACATGTAAATCCCTTGCTTATTGGAGATGATTATTGCTTTAATTTTGAAATTGTTGGAATGAATGGACTTCAATTATATTAGATTCTATCTCGAAGGTACAAAGTAATTAGAGAGTAATCTTCCCAGTACTTGAGGGATATTGATTTATCATCTTTATTCCAATGTACATGTAGTTTTAGGATTGGATAATGACAATAGGGTCAACTCTTTGTTATTTCCATCAGGAGGAAGTCCACAGTGTGAATTTAATTTTCTTGGCCATTAATCAATTTGGAAGGATGAGTAGATAAACTGTTTTTCCAGACATTTCCAATTTCATCATTTTAGGGTCAAACTGTGCCATTTCAATACATTCAGATTATACATGTATAACTCCTGCCATTCACCTAGAAGGTACAATTAAGTTAAGTTGTGTTTCTTTTTCTTTAAATTCCTGTTTGCCGTCGCCGCTGTTGGCCTGTCTACTGCTGAAATGTAAATAGCAATAACACCAGCAGAGATCCGAGCCCAGGGTGTTCTGGGGTGCCTGTTCATGCGCACCCCCCACCATATAGCGCCCCTCCCACACAATGAAAAACGAAGAAGAAAAGGTTTGTTTCTTAGAATAAATAAAAATTTTGTTCAAAAGAGGTATTAGTCTTTCATGTTGCATCATGGTTATTCGAAGGTAAAACTGACAAAATTGTGAAAATTAGATAATTTAGGTGAAACGCGTAGCTTTTATATAATTATGGCTTGTCTTAAAATTTAAACACACTACACCTTCATTTTTTTTTCAGGGGGCCTTTCTTACACAGAACCTTAGATATCTGCACCATTTGAAAGATTCAGGATAATTTATTCACACACGAAGTCCTAAAGAGGAAATAGCAGTGCAAATCCCGTACAAGTGTCATGACCGATATGCTTCGTCTGCTCTGAATAATTTTTCAGACTGACAACCATAATGTCACTATTGCGCAGGCGCGAATACACAACTAAATCATGGTGCACGCACAGTCTATGGGGACAAAACATACGTTACCCAAAGACGACTTAGCTGATGACGTGCTATTGCAAAAATTGGGGGATGGATTTTGCGAAACACGTTGGCTCCAAAATAGCGCCTTGAAACAGCCAGAAATATGCATGTCTCGATATCTTAAGCGTGTTTCTCCGAATTTCCGCTTGCTTAAAAGCTTCAAACTACAGCTTCCTTATTGACTTTGATAAATCGGTTTTAGCCGAACACCGCACTTACACTGATTTGAGGTGGATTCCATTTTTCACGATGGGCTTAATGTCTTGTAGTCGATTCCCTTCCGCATGACTGTAAAACACGAAAACGTTTAGATTGCTTCTTAATTAGACTCCTTAATTAATGCTCACACTTAAAAGCACACCCATTCTCCCTCATCCCATCAACCAAAGCTGTTATTCTTAGTGCTCTGTATAAAGACTTTTACAATTGTGATTTTTCCTGTGCGCAGGAGTAAAAAATGATTATCAACACGATTCAATGTGATTTTCTGAAGAAAAAATGAACAAAGCCAGAAAAGATGAGAGAATATGATCAAAATTGCACCCATGTACATTTTCAGTGGGCCCTGCCGCTAAGGCCATTTGTGCGCATGCTTGCATAATCATGAATTTATAATGAGAGATCTACTGAGACATATCCTCAGATCTCCGTTTTCAGTGAGAACAATGCAGATCTCTATGCGGATAAAACCGCTTTTACAGGCAACAACAACATAGGGCTCTGCGTGGGTTATTCCATTTTGTCAAGCAGGGAAAACGGTTGACTGGAGGGACCGTGACCTAACTTTGGCTCATATTAAATTGGCATGTGTTTCAAACAGATGAACGTATAAACCCTTCGATGAAATGTTATTACTTTCCAAAACCAAAACCAAACCCCAAACCAAAACCAAAGCCCAACGCCAACCCAACCCAACCCAACCCAACCCAACCCGACCCAACCCAACCCAAACCCAAACCCAAACTTATAACCATATTACATTTTACTTACAGATGTATCACGGACTCCGGCAATCCAAAGGGTTTCTCGATCAAGTTGTTGGTTAAGTTTCTAAGTGGGAAAATAAAGCGAAACGACGGATCCCTTGTCACTGCAACCAACTGTGCTATTGGGAATGAGGGACAGTGTGAATGTGGAACTGTAACCTTTCCAGAGTGGGAAAAGGACACATTTAACAAAAGGGGACGTGAAACGTAAAAGATTGGGCACTTTTTTTGAAACAGCAAACCAAAATCAAACAAATTATAAATTCCTTTCAACATCTCATAGTAAGGAAATACGCGATCAAAGAGTCTGGTGCTGGTTGAATACAGGCTATTCACAATAGTGCCCCTCCAAGAGTATGCAGTGCGTTGGCCAATCACAACACGCGAAATCTGTCGACCCTTTCCACACGCGCATTGGGTCGACAGATTTCGCACGTCGTGATTGACCAACGCGTTAAAACCTCCTGGATGCGCACGATTGTGAATCGCTCGTATTGAAATTATGATTTCGGTTTTCATCCGTTGTACATTACTCAGATGGCCTCCCGCATTAGTTCCCTTATAACAATAAGCACTAGGCCCACAAAATCAAATTCGAAACTTACATTTTGATCAGGGACTTGAATTCCAGCAAACTATCATAAGGTATCTCATGCAAGAAATTGTCTCCCAGTTCGCTGTTTAAAGAGAAGTAAGAACTTTAATGCGAAGTAAAAAAAAAAGTTAGGAATCTGAGTGTCCGAACACCTGTTTGTGACTTGCCAACTACGAGCACACAAGTCTTTGAACACCGATGCCTACAATTCGTGATGTACTTCCTCTTTGAATCTCGTGATTTCAGACTTGGTTCACCAAACATTAATTTATGTATAGACCTCTTTTTTTCACTATTTGTGCATTCAGATAAATTTTCTTTTCTTCAAAACGCACCTTTTCTTGCCATATTTGGTATTTAAGAAGGAGGTATACTTTCATTTTGCAATCAGTTGTGCATGTACTATTATTTTTGCCACTTTGATAATTAAGCGATATATTTTTGACATTTTATTCCTCTTGCTTTTGACGCCAACCTTTTCTTTGCCGATCCCTGGTAGGCCTATTAACTGCCACTGTCAAGTGAAAAGATACTTACAGCGACACAGTGTCATTGGGGATGCCCGAGGGTAGTTCTCTGAGGCCTTTGCCCGTACATATGACGGCGTGCAGATGCTCGATACACTCGCACACACCACAGGCGTCCCCCGTTGAGTTCATCGCGACCACCGAGGCCGCGAAGGTGAAAAGTAGTACCAGACAGACCATGATCGACGTATCCATAATATGTCCTCCGTCTGCGTTAATGCTGCTAACTAAAAAGCGAGGCGTTTTTATACGGCGTGCAGGTGGCATGATGCGATCACAAATTTACTGCAGGCATCGTGTTTAGAAGGGTATTCCCCTTGTGTCTACCGTTAATGTCGTTGCCCAAAAGCTTATTTTTCCACAAGTTTTTATGAATATGTTGTGTTGTTGTGATGTATTGACGCGTTTACCTGGTGTTTTGCAATCACAAAGAACTTTCCTGCAGGTGTTCCAGTACAGGACGGGAAGGGTATTCCCTTTGCGTCAAAATGAATTGTTAAATTGAAAGTAAAATGCCAATACACTGCAACGGTATTGTCAATGCGGGAGTTGTTGTTCCATACACCAATCTCATGCTTCGTGAGAATCTGTGAGGCCCGCGTTTCACACCAATCCGTCTCTGGCAATTCTGTTCCATAAGCGTTGGAAGGTTCTGGAAACTAAAAGTACAGGTGCAACAATTTCTGGATGACAGAAAAACCTGTCATCCTGACCAAGCAAGTGCTTGAGAGCTGAATCTAATTCCAGAAAAGACATTTTGTGAACTGAGTCTACTGTTCAGTAATTTGAGGTTTCTATTCCACATATTTTTGCGACGAGAATCAACTTGCGTCCCTCGCTGTTTCGCCTGTTTCCAGCAATTCGTTTAAGGTGAATTGGACCAGGGTTCCAGCTTATTTGCTCTGTCAAAGTTTTTTTTGCCATCCGTGGAGACGGTGGGGGTCTGTCGTTGCGGAGCCCGCAAAAGTCTTCGCCTGCACGATAGTCTTAAGAATCTTTCTTACTTTTCTTACGCACTAACATCACCCAATAAAGGCACACTTTTGTTAAACCGTATTGCTTTTGATGTGTTAAAATTTTTAATTATCTAACCACATTGTTTCTTTGAGCATTGTAATTTCTTTTTGATTTTCTGTTGCATCCATGAAAATTAAAGCTTTTGGGATCATTTGCATTTACTAATAGTTTGGAGATTTTAGGGGATATGGAGAAGCGCTGCAAAAGGGAAAACATACCTAGACGATCTTCCTCCTATATGTATTACTCTTACTGTGTAATGAGTGTAGACTGTGCATTTGGTGTCTAAATCAAATCTAAATTAAAAATTACATAGAAAACAAGAGAAACTATTCATGTAAGTATGAACAATACTGGTAGTGAATTATAGTGAGTAATATTTATGCTAACACCGGAAAGTCATCCCCGACCTGGTTAAGATACAGATTGATAAATGGGATTCATAGAAGAAAAAAAGACACAGTGGATTACAACTTTACGAACTTTACCGAAATTTAAAGATCAATTCGGTTCGTTTTTCCAACGAACCGTTTTTTCAGGTCAAAAGTGACAAAATGGTCTGGAACGAATTACATACTTTTGCCAAGCTGCATGGACCATGTCAAATCGTATCGTATAGTCTACATTCACCAAGTCCGTGAGGTACAAAATGTGCAATCACACAATCGTAATTGGATTCACTTGTAAGTTGATTATGTGTAACCTTAAATTATGCATGTTGTTAAACATTATATTGGTTCTCAAGTGAAGAGGTTCTATAGCTCTATGGTTCGGCAATGTGCACAAGGACCTATCCCGTAAACCATCTACGCTTGCTTCGTGTAGCTTGTGGTAAAATAACCTTTCGGGAACGTTCAGTGCAACCTCGGATCCCATGTGCGTGTACGTCTTCCACCAATTGCGGAGTGCGTTGCATTGCGTTATTGCGCAGTACCGCTTCATACTGGTCACGCCGGCTTGTGATTAGTTTGATGGCAGATTGGAGGCGATGAAGAATTTTAAAAAGTAATATTTGGAATTAGTTGATTGAGGGAGTACTGCGGTGAAGGGCTGTAGGATTTTGTGGCCCATGTATTGGTGGCATACATGCACGTGGCGTGGCGGCGTGCTGTCTGCCTGTACGGGTGCAGCTATGGTGAAGGATAAATTGTGTATTACACTGGTCTTAAGGTTTTCCTGGCAGTGAGGAATAATTCAACTGGAAATGGATAATTGTTTAATGAGGGTTGTCAACGACTTTTCTTTCTGTTGAACTAGAATGTCTGCGTAGGTTATACTGCATACTGGTGCATTTAGGGACATTACGAATGACAGTGTGTGCAAGTTTGGTTAGCCAGTGGCCGGGGTTGGCTTGAATACTTGCGTTTCTTCCTTGATGCCCAATATAGACACTGTGCCTACATAAGCACACTGTAGTCACGGTACCCTTCCCTATAGCCGAGTTTAATGACATATTGTCGTGTTTGATAGGTCATTGTACACAAAGATGCCCAGTGGCCGAGCTTACCCTGTAAACCATCTTTGTCAATATGCAACATACGCGCTGTGCTCTGGTCTCTGAAAACTGAGGGTCCTACGAAAACTTGAGGGCTCTTAAAATAGCAAAGTGAAACAGAGGCAAACGCATGAAGTGTCTTAATAGCTTCACGGTTTTCACAGAATTTCCAGTTGTTGAAGCTTTAGCCTTTGTTCAGCACAGCAACGTAGGCCTGAAGTAATGAGGCTTCAACTCTACCCAGCTCTATGAAATTGGTGATAGTAGGCCTATGCGTAAATCAGAGAATGGCTTACGAAGCTGTTATGCTGGGGCGAAACGGAACACTTGATACGGCCCTGCGCTGCTAAGAGCTAAAAAAAGGTCGGTGACGTGTTTTTTTTTTTTTTTGGATTCCGGTACAACACAAGATGTATTTGAGGACACTACCAATTAACATAGTTCTGGCTCAATACTGCACTTACGCTAATAGTAGATTGATATCATTTTTCACGATTGGCTTGATGTCTTGTAATCGATTCCCGTACGCGTTACTGCAAAAACACGAAAGCGAATTGTTGGTGCTTTAGATGTGAATGCGGCACCAAAACCAGTCTGGTTCCGCTCATCGCAACAACCCTGGCTGTACTTGTATGGAAAATCATGGGCATAAAGCATTAAGATGGCGATAAATTTATTGTGTTCACCGAAGGCATTTACATGAACTTGAGAACGCATTTTGGTGGCGTAAATTCACTCCGTACAGAAACATAATCAAACAGGTAACAGACGTTAGTTCAATTCTTTGTTATGGTCTGATTACCTCTTGTTTCCCAGTGTACTGAGTTGTTGATTGTTTTTCTGGTAATAAATCACTTGTGCTTACTTGGTACCAGTACGATTACATTTAATATTAATATTATGCACATACGTGCAACGAGGCCACTGCTCGTCTACTTTGCTGCCCGAGAGAACATGAAAGACCAAAGGAAGGTCATACTTCTCGAGGTCGAAGGTATATGATACGAACAACAAAATGTTATTACTTTGTGCAGTAGCTTATAACCATGTCACATTTTACTTACACTATTCTAACGGACTCTGGCAATTCAAAGGGTTTCTCGATCAGGTTGCTAGTAAGGTTTCTGGAGATGAAAAGGAAGCCAAACGGTACAGCATCTCTTATTACCACCAACCCTCGTAGTGAAATGTTGGGAGGCGTCAGTGGAATGTAGAATGAAAATTGTCCAAAGTGGGAATACATGGTAAAGGTTTTCCCGGGAAAGAAAAGGGCAGTTAAACGGACAAGGCCAAATTAAATGGAAAACACGGGGAAAAAACTCCTACTCCATGAGAAGAACAAAAAAATGTACCAGTTTCAAGAAGACCGATAAATTCAATTTCTATTGGTTTTAAGAGACCGTCCCGTTGGTTGGCTTACATAGCGGGCCTAGCGGTTGACTAAGTACCTGCTCGAATGAGGCACGTTTAACATAATCATCATGGATAGACGTGTGTTTGAAATAACTGCAGTAAAATTGTTGGACAAAGTTGTTTTGAAAACTTGGTCTGAAGTTCTGATTCCAAAGGCATTCATAAATGATGTACATGATGCAAGTAACCACTAGTACCATGATTTTCGTCAAAAACAAAAATTATTTTGGGTAGTACCCAATTGAATTAAAAACTTACATCTTATACAGGGACTTCAATTCCAACAAACCGTCGTAAGGTATCTCATGCAAGAATTTTTCTCCCAGTTCGCTGTTGAGAAAGAAACAGGGACTTCAATGCAAAGCAAAAATAAGTCAGATATCTGCGCCTTGCAACACTTTTTTTCATGTGAAAGCCCGAGAAAACGCAGTTGTCTACTGTAGTAGGTTTTTGAACAACGGCGCTTCAAAATTAACGATAAAAATTTCTCCTTCGGGATCCCTGGCCATATTAAATACATCTACTAGCTTTCCCGAACATTTAGATTGAGTAACATTATGTGCGGTTGGACCATGCAAAGAGATCGCCTGCGAGAATACCGTTGGTCTTAAAAGAACCGGCGGAGGAAAAATGCTTTGCTTCAATTTCTTTCCACTTTGGTACAAGGAGGTAGGCCTAATTTTCATTTCGTGATTAGCAGCACACGAATTACTGTCATTTGCTGCTTTGGTGGCTGCTTGACATATAATTGTGGAAAAATTTGTTTGCTTTTCCACTGATCATAGTTTGCAGACCTTTGCTGGGCTAAACCACCACCGTGATACTTTAACCATACTGACACAGTGTCTTGGGAATGCCCGAGGATAGTCCCCTGAGGCCTTTGCCTGTACATATGACGGCGTGCAGATGCTCAATACACTCGCACACATCACAGGCGTCCCCCGTTGAGTTCATCGCGATCACCGAGGTCGCGAAGGTGAAAAGTAGTACCAGTAGTAGGGTTTGCCGATTCTGGACCACACGCCCTTTTTCACCCCCTTTCACCCACCACACGCACCGGGGATTCCCACTCACCTTTTGACCCCGGCTCACTTTTCCTGTAAACAACTCGTGACCAGCGCCGGGGATTTCCACTTCACTGACCTTGAGCTTTTGACCCCGGCTGTAAACAACTCGTGACTGGCACCGACCTGCACCAGCAATCACAAACAAAAAGGGATTTCCCCTTGCTACAAGTCGAGACTTGCCCGACCTGAACTCGTGACGTCTACTTAAAGCATGGCTCTGTTCAAAGCAAAACACGCTATATTTACAACCGCCTTAAATAAATGACCTATATATTAAAATATCAATATATAAAAAAAACATGTCAAGTCAAGTCGATAGAAAAAATGATAAAAATTTTAGAAACCTATATATAAATAGAGACATGAGCAACCTTCTACACAGACCTATACTAAAATATTTTACTCGATTTAAGAAGGCGTTTTTAGAAGATTTTGTCAAACAGTATAACATTCTGCTACCGGCACCTAAAAATAAACATCATACACGATTTGAACTAATAAACGCTATCAAAGAGGATCAAAAACAATTTAGATATCTCCCGCGTCAGTCATATCGGCAGCTGTTGAAAACGGTACAAAAATATAATATTGGCAAGCCTTTGGTTGTAAAAACCTAGGCGACTACCACGACCTATACGTGGAAACGGACGTGTTATTGCTAGCGGCTGTTTTTGAGAACTTCCGTAAAGTCTGTAAACAACACTACGGCCTTGACCCAGCCAACTATTATACGTCACCGGGCCTGTCGTGGGATGCATTGTTAAAGCATTCGGGTATACAATTGGAACTAACTACTGACAGACATTGACAAGCACTTGTTCTTTGAAAGGGCAAAAAGAGGTGGTATTTCGAGTGTGGGTGCAAAGCGATATGCAAAGGCCAATAATCCAGAACTACCTGATTACGACCCAAATAAGCCAGAGTCACAGATCATGTAGGCCTATTTTGACGCAAATAATTTATACGGCTGGGCGATGAGCAAATATCTGCCTGTAGGGGAATTTACCTGGGAAACAGACTTAGAAAAATTTACTTACTATTACATCCAAGAGTTGCGACTAACTGACGACTACGGTTACATGTTTGAGATTACTATGGATTACCCAGAACGTCACCATGACAAACATAATGACTTTCCACTTGCGCCCGAAAATATGTCGGTACCAAACGAATGGCTTTCGAGCTATCAACAAAATTTAATTAGCAACGGAGTAGCGAGCGAAGCGACCTCGGTAGACAAACTCGTGGCTACTTTGGACACCAAACGAAAATATGTGTGCCATTATCTTACATTGCAAAAATATCTCAAACTCGGGTTGTGGATCAAAGAAGTTCACCGAGTATTAAAATTTCGTCAAAAGCCGTGGATGAAAAGCTATATTGACAAAAACACGAAATTGCCCAAATTTGCCAAGTCTGATTTTGAGAAAGACTTTTTCAAATTGATGAACAACTCGGTCTTTGGCAAGACGATGGAAAATGTCAGATATCGAATTGACGGTCATTTACTGAGGGACGTACAGGATTCCGATAAGTACAGAAAATTAACTTATAAACCGAATTACAAATCGACAGTACCATTTGAGGAGTGCGAGCTTTCGTTTGTGGCGATGTACCGAACCAAAACAAAATTAAATAAGCCAATCTATTGCGGTGTAAGTATTCTCGATATCTCCAAAACGTTGATGTACGATTTTTATTACAACGAACTAAAAGCCAATTTTGGTGAGGGGGTACGCTTACTTTATACAGACACTGATTCTCTATTAGTTCAGATCAAACGAAGCGAACATTCCTTGGTCGACTACCTGAGTAAAAATCGTTCATTATTTGACTTTAGTAATTACCCGCCCAATCATCAACTTTACAGCACCAAAAATAAAAAAGTCATAGGCAAAATAAAAGAAGAATTTGGTGGCAAAACAATTTTAGAAGCCGTTTTCATCAGACCAAAAATGTATTCGATTCTGACGGTCGATCATAAGTTAAAGAAGGCGAAAGGGGTCTCCAAAGTAGTAACCGAGAAACGGTTAACCCACGAGATGTATAAAAGCTGCCTATTTGACTGGGTTTCTTATTTCAATAAACAACAATTATTTAGATCGGACAAACATCGAATGTTCACGGTCTCTCAACAGAAACTTAGTCTATCACCTTTAGATACAAAGCGCTACATATTATCAAATGGAATCGATACGTTAGCTTACGGACATAAGCGAATCGAAGCGAACCCAAGCTAATCAACAACGAAGCGAGCGAAGCGGGTATTACCGAAGCGAACCTAAGCTAATTCGGTAATTCGGTGTCTTCGGGTACTACCTGAAGTTCCTCTTTGACAAAACTCCTATTTGGTCCGTTTAATAAATAGAACAAAGTTGGACCCGTTTTTACCCTCTTGCCTTTCACTCGTTTAAATTGACTCGTGCGCTTTTCAATTTGATAGACGTCCACGGCCAAGATCGGATCCGTCGCCCTTCTGACGGTGCCTCCCTCTTGCTCGCCCGGGTAATAGAGGTACCTAACGACCACGTCTGGAGGAAGTTCTCTTTGGGTGGTTCTTACAGGTGCACTCGGTGCTTGTTTCACTCTGCTCGCTAATTTGACGGCTTCTGCAGGAACGGCATCGATTAACCGCGTTTTTTCCTCGTTTAACGATTTCACGACCTGAGGCAAACGCTCCACCCATTCCACGTTTCGTTCACCCACGTTTATCATTTCTTGAGCGTATTGATGACCGAATAAACGCTCGGCTAAAGTGCGGTTAAACCTTTCCACGATTCCTTGAGATCTGTGTACCCACTTGAATTTGTACTTTATTTTTTGTCATTAACCGTTTGAAGTCATCTTTGAATTCAGATCCGAGTCTACCATTACGAATTTGGGCCAGGTCAGAGGTGATCGCTCGTAAATTTTCTTGGTCGCTTCGGTTACATGTTCGGCGGTTTTACTGGTCAACAGGTCGGCTTCTTTATACCGCGAACCCACGTCTACCACGGTCAAAGCGTACTTAAACGTTTTTCTTTTAACTTGGTCCCAGGGTAAATAAAGTATGTCCATTTGATGCGCGCAATTAGGTTCGACCGATTCTGATTGCAACATTGTAGGTCTGGGTACGTAATGTGGTTTTGGTAAATATATTTGCCAAACGGCCTGCTTTTTTAGCCAGTTTCTAATAACTGATTTGTCAGCACCGGTCTTTTCGTGTAGATGATCGACCGTGCTTTCTCCTCTCCAGTAACCCTGTGGGCTGTAAAATAGTTTTGAAAATTCTCTCTCCATTTTAAAATAAGTTATGCAAATCGCTAAGCTAACAAACCCACCAAGGCCGTCCCGGATATAATCCAAACAAACTCGCGAATTTTTTTATCCTCGGTAGGCTCGTAAAAATCGGACAACTTAGGCTCTGGCGGTAACGGCGTGATACTCTTACCGGTCAATTCCGAATAAGCTCGTAAGGCTTCGTCCACGTTTACAAATGTTTGCTGACTCGCGCGTTCTTGTCGCATTCGTTCGTTTAAAAAGTCTAACATGTGTACGAAGAAACCCACCCAAAAATTAGGCCACAATGTTTACAAGCGTTTCTTTCATCTATTTCAACTATTTGGTGGTTACAAGCGAGTATGGGTTGACTTTGTTTTTGTGATCCCGCTATGTGTACTTCCTTTAGATTCAGCAAGTGACAAAGTTCCGCATCAGTCATTTTATATAAGGGTTTATTTATTTAAAATAAAAAAAATTAACCCCGGTTATTCTGAGGAATAACCAAGGTTAAATTTTGATAATACTCGTTTTCACTCGCTTTCATTCCCCCCTAGCTTCTCTTTAATCACTTTCACTCACTTTCATTCTCCCCTAACGCTTCCCCAAAGCAAGGTTTTTCTTTAACCGTGAGCATAGTCGCCGTGACTCGATATCTAACGCTCGCTCCGCAAGAAAGTGAACCGTGGGCACCAAAATAAATGTCTCTAAGAGAGATCAAAGAGACCGCGTGACATTTTTTATTTACAAAAAGAGCGCGATCGATTTCTTTAAACGACTTATCCACCAAAGAGGCATCATAGTCGATCTTAACATATATCCTACTTTTATCGGTAAAAGCCGGTTTAACTAAGCAATTGATCCTATCGGGTAGGTCGTCTAGTTTTTGAGACACTTTAAAAGAGTTACGCGTACTCGCGGGGAGATCTTCTAGCATCTTATCTGATAAGTTTTCAAAATAATTATGAACTTCGTCATTTGCACGTAATAGCAACGATTCAGTCTCGGGAGATATCTGATAACAAATTTGATCTTGACCAGTAGGTTCCTTAGTACCATATTTGTAAACTGGGTTGACACCGTAACAAGGGTCTTCGAGTCTAATCAACAGTTGTTTGTTTTGCCCCTCGTGGTAATAAGCGATCTTAGAAAAACATTTTGTTGGTCTTAAAATGACTAAATATTTAGGATCAAAGGGGCCATAGGTAACTTTTGGGTTGCGGTTGCCAGCATTCAGGCGCTCGTAGTCATTTGAGACGATATATATTTGACTTGACATGGTTCTATTTATAATTAGGTTTCTAAAATCTTTCTCGTTTTTTTTCAACATGTTCTTTTAAATACTATTATTTTTATATATAATAGCATTTATTTAAGGTGGTTGTAAACAAAGCGTGTTTTGCTTTTAAACAGAGCCAAGGTCACGAGTTCAGGTCGGGCAAGTCTCGACTTGTAACAAGGGGAAATCCCTTTTTGTTTGTGAGTGATTGCTGGTGCAGGTGGGTGCCAGTCACGAGTTGTTTACAGCCGGGGTCAAATGTTCAAGGTCAGTGAAGTGGAAATCCCCGGCGCTAGTCACGAGTTGCTTACAGGAAAAGTGCGCCGGGGTCAAAAGGTGAGTGGGAATCCCCGGTGCGTGTGGTGGGTGAAAGGGGGTGAAAAGGGCGTGTGGTCCAGAATCGGCTAATTCCTACTACTGTACCAGATAGACCATGAAGGGTGCACCACTACAAATAAATTCCCATAGATTGCAATGATATATCCCCACACCGTTTTGCAATAATTTTAAAAATACTCACAACTCTCACAGGTCTCCAAGCTGCACGGAAATATGATGATCAACATGTCCCTTTTCATTTTCCTTTCAATTTTCGGCGGGTTGACCAATGAATTTTTGAGAAATTTTCACCAGAAGCAGACCACCCCTAAAATGAAGAAAATGTCCCTGCCCAGAAAAGTTGCCATTTTGAAAAACCATCCCTCTGCAAAACGGCCAAATAGTGCCATTTTCGGACCCAACTGCACCCAAATTACTCAGAATTTGATGCCCAGAGTCCGGGCCAGGGGTTCAGTGCCATATTTCTCCAATTCCTCAATTTCATGGCTCTCAGGACTCTCTACTATAGAATATTTTGAGTGTATAACTTTTATTAACGAGCTCGGCGGACATATTTATGGCCTAATTACCAGGGTTCACCCATGATCGACGCACCCGGAATATGTCTTCTGTTACAGCCCGGCATTACCGTGCCGCCAGTGTTAATGCTGTGCTATCGTTGAAAAGCGAGGCGGCTTTTATGTGGCGGATATATTCCTCCATGGTACAAAGCGATCACGCCTTTCGTGCAGGTTTTGCTGTACGGTATTTAAAGGGTATTCCCCTTGTGCCTACCGTTAACGTTGCTGCCTTACAGCACTTTTCCCACCAGTTTCTTTTTCTTTTGTACTATTGTGATGCATTCATTTTACAATGCGATTACCCCCAAAGAATCTTTTTTCAAGGAGTATATTGGGTTCCCCACTCTATTGTTCAAGTAAAACTGAGTTGCCGTTGAACCGCAGAAATGCTATGATTGTTCCTGGGGGCACTTACTGAAGGAGATGCACGGTATAGGGTGAACTGGCCGAATTTAAGCTCCATTGAAAAAAGTGTAAAATCAACCAAGTTTGGAGCCCCATGGCTGGCAACTGAAGTCCCTCAGGCCTCTCAAACTAAAAATATGTGTTATTTGGTCCTTCAGATTTCTTTTGATTTTCTATTTTTAGTAGGTTAACCAATGAATTTTTGAATTATCCGCCCAAAACAAACTAAGCCCCCCAAAAAGTGAATGTTCCAAATCCTCTCAGCGGCCATTTTTCAAATGACATCCCTCACCTTGCGCGGACTCTTCTGACAAATTTTCAATCCCATTTTTGTCTGCTTTGCCCCCAGATGGGTGCCCCTGCATCTACAGAGATGATTCTAGGCCATACTGACACAATCCCACCATTTTCTTGGCCCAAACAGACCCCCCTTTTCGAAAAAATCTGTAGGGGTACTTTTTATGGGCCTCGGCCTGGCGGAGAATTTTCTTTGAATTGGGACACTGCTGCCGGAAGTACATCGAACCCTAACTCCAAAGGGTGTATGTAAAATCACACTGAAATTGGAGGATTTGGGACTGTACGTGTTGTAGCAGACCTTCCAGCATATTGTTTTAACAATTCAGATTCTTTGTATACAAGATTATGATCTTAAGCGTCGATTCTGGTAGGATCTTTCGTTAAGTGAAGGCGAATAGTCCGCCAACGTAAAGGCACATAATGGTGGCTGTGGAGAGAGGTAAACAGCGAGAAACTAATCAAAGAGTCGTGAGCAACTTTGCATCGGCCTATTTCCGTTGTTTCCCTGCAAAAGCGTACTTTCGAGTCATTGTGTCTCAGTTTTTCTCGTTCAGATTAGAAACCAGTTGATTGCAGTTTTCATATGATAGGCCTAAAGGTTAAGTTTCGAAAAGAAAATGGTGTGATTCCAACCACGAGTTTTATGGTCCAACCATAGTGAGCACTCCTACAAGGGATCTTCTCTTGTTTTTTTCCTGTAAATGGGCGCTAAAACTATGGCTGGTCTTCAGTACAAATAGTTCGCAAAATGTTACAAATCCCAAGCAGCTACTAAGCTACTTTACCCTTTTTAAATTGATTGGGCAGCTGCGTAAATTTTGAACAAAAGTGAGGTAACGTCGAAAACCAACCAGAGAGTGTTTTTCCTGCAAACTAAAATACAACTGTTGACACAGACTTTTGCCGCGGGCTGATCGAGGATTACCCCTATTGCTATTATAACGACTGTAAAGTTCAGTTACAGTTTTTAGACAATAAAGACGACCTAAGCACCATCGAGCGGCTGGATAACTCCATTGGTCACATTAAATCAAATTGCGTACTAGCTTGTCGTAAGTGTAATTTAATGCGTAAGTGTGATCAGGTAGTTGAGTCAACTGACTGGTAAACTAATGTTAACTTGCTATGAACTAGCTACAGTTATCTGTTTATTTGCTTTACTTTACTTACCCTTTGTTATAACTGGGCTATGTCAGCCTGGTTATAATTAATTTTATTTTAGTTATAACAAATGATAACTGTGCTATAATACGTACAGCTAGTTGCTCAGCTAGTTATAGCAGCTAACTTAACTTACTACACAGTTGAGTACCTACGCCTAAAGCACACCTACAACAAATTTAAAGAGTACTTATTATTAAAATGGACGACATCAAAAGCATTCTCACCGAGCGAAGCGGAGCGAGCAGCGAATCAACCGAAGCGAACGTAGCGAGCGTCAAAGACAGACTCTGTTCGATAGTTGCGTCAGGTGAAAGTAAGAAGTATCTCGGCAAAGAATATTCGATCAAAGAAATTGAAGCTCTGTCACCCAAAGACCAAGAGAAGCTTTTCAATTTGTACGAAGTTAAATTTGGCAAAGACATCGTTAAAACTCCAGGTAACGCTATTTTGAGCCTCTACTCTCGCTTACTCGGTATAGCTACTCCGATCGATCTACTCGGGTTCAACGTCAACTTAACGTCTGAAGAAGCGCTGACCAAAGACCTAAACGACGACCCGATTATCAGTCAAACGATGGGACACCTACTCACTGAGGTTTGTTATAAGTACGGTGTGTACTTGTCACCACTTACAGCCGCGTTGATTACCACTAAGCATCTAGAATTCAACAAAAGCTCTGTTATATTAAAAGAGGATGTCAACAACAACAACAAACGAAGCGAACCCGACACCAGCGAACAACGAAGTGACGAGCGAAGCGAGTTTTACTCCGGTCAAGACGGTAACTAAAAATAAAGTAAACGTTAAAAATCCAAAGCGTGTAGAACAAGGTAAAAAATTAGCCGAGCATAACAAAAAGATGAAGCAGCAGCTCGCCAAGATGAGATTAGCGAGCGAAACGAGCGAAGAGAGCAACCAAAACTTCAGCTCAGAAAATAAAATTTATCAAACGGTTACAGAGAACAGACACTTGATATTTGGTGGATTGGCGATTGGAGCGCTTGCGGTCTATTTAATTTGGAAAAATAAGTCGACGGTTAAAGTAAAACGTGTGAGTCTCCGTTTTATTATATACGTTTTGAAAAATCTTGTTTGGTCAATCTATACGTCTTGTTTGGCGAGGTTTAATTTATCGAGGGCTTATCCGAAACTTGAAATAGATCTTTCACTTTAGATTCAGTTTCCCCAGTTGTGTCTTGATGACACACCGCGATTAAAGCCTTCAACGGTTTACCTCGAGAGATCTTACCGTTTAAAACTTGGTTCAACTTATATTCTATTTCAACCGCTTCACCGTTTTTAAAACAAATGTTATATTTTTGTAGGGTTTTTCTCGATTTTGGCGGCTTGGGTTTTTTCCAAACGTGATGCTTATAATATCGATCTCCCATATCTGCGGGGGTGTACGAAGAAACCCACCCAAAAATTAGGCCACAATGTTTACAAGCGTTTCTTTCATCTATTTCAACTATTTGGTGGTTACAAGCGAGTATGGGTTGACTTTG
This sequence comes from Acanthaster planci, assembly GCF_054643075.1. Taxonomy (NCBI): domain Eukaryota; kingdom Metazoa; phylum Echinodermata; class Asteroidea; order Valvatida; family Acanthasteridae; genus Acanthaster; species Acanthaster planci. The sequence continues at coordinate 17,756,014 of NC_141787.1, read as the reverse complement.
TTTTTGTGATCCCGCTATGTGTACTTCCTTTAGATTCAGCAAGTGACAAAGTTCCGCATCAGTCATTTTATATAAGGGTTTATTTATTTCAAATAAAAAAAAATAGCCCCGGTTATTCCGAGGAATAACCAAGGTTAAATTTTGATAATACTCGTTTTCACTCGCTTTCATTCCCCCCTAGCTTTTCTTTAATCACTTTCATTCTCCCCTAACGCTTCCCCAAAGCAAGGTTTTTCTTTAACCGTGAGCATAGTCGCCGTGACTCGATATCTAACGCTCGCTCCGCAAGAAAGTGAACCGTGGGCACCAAAATAAATGTCTCTAAGAGAGATCAAAGAGACCGCGTGACATTTTTTATTTACAAAAAGAGCGCGATCGATTTCTTTAAACGACTTATCCACCAAAGAGGCATCATAGTCGATCTTAACATATATCCTACTTTTATCGGTAAAAGCCGGTTTAACTAAGCAATTGATCCTATCGGGTAGGTCGTCTAGTTTTTGAGACACTTTAAAAGAGTTACGCGTACTCGCGGGGAGATCTTCTAGCATCTTATCTGATAAGTTTTCAAAATAATTATGAACTTCGTCATTTGCACGTAATAGCAACGATTCAGTCTCGGGAGATATCTGATAACAAATTTGATCTTGACCAGTAGGTTCCTTAGTACCATATTTGTAAACTGGGTTGACACCGTAACAAGGGTCTTCGAGTCTAATCAACAGTTGTTTGTTTTGCCCCTCGTGGTGATTAGCGATCTTAGAAAAACATTTTGTTGGTCTTAAAATGACTAAATATTTAGGATCAAAGGGGCCATAGGTAACTTTTGGGTTGCGGTTGCCAGCATTCAGGCGCTCGTAGTCATTTGAGACGATATATATTTGACTTGACATGGTTCTATTTATAATTAGGTTTCTAAAATCTTTCTCGTTTTTATTCAACATGTTCTTTTAAATACTATTATTTTTATATATAATAGCATTTATTTAAGGTGGTTGTAAACAAAGCGTGTTTTGCTTTTAAACAGAGCCAAGGTCACGAGTTCAGGTCGGGCAAGTCTCGACTTGTAACAAGGGGAAATCCCTTTTTGTTTGTGAGTGATTGCTGGTGCAGGTCGGTGCCAGTCACGAGTTGTTTACAGCCGGGGTCAAATGTTCCAGGTCAGTGAAGTGGAAATCCCCGGCGCTAGTCACGAGTTGCTTACAGGAAAAGTGCGCCGGGGTCAAAAGGTGAGTGGGAATCCCCGGTGCGTGTGGTGGGTGAAAGGGGGTGAAAAGGGCGTGTGGTCCAGAATCGGCTAATTCCTACTACTGTACCAGATAGACCATGAAGGGTGCACCACTACAAATAAATTCCCATAGACTGCAATGATATATCCCCACACCGTTTTGCAATAATTTTAAAAATACTCACAACTCTCACAGGTCTCCAAGCTGCACGGAAATACGATGATCGACATGTCCCCTTTCATTTTCCTTTCAATTTTCGGCGGGTTGACCAATGAATTTTTGAGAAATTTTCACCAGAAGCAGACCACCCCTAAAATGAAGAAAATGTCCCTGCCCAGAAAAGTTGCCATTTTGAAAAACCATCCCTCTGCAAAACGGCCAAAGAGTGCCATTTTCGGACCCAACTGCACCCAAATTACTCAGAATTTGATGCCCAGAGTCCGGGCCAGGGGTTCAGTGCCATATTTCTCCAATTCCTCATTTTCATGGCTCTCAGGACTCTCTACTATAGAAAATTTTGAGTGTATAACTTTTATTAACGAGCTCGGCAGACATATTTAGGGCCTAATTACCAGGGTTCACCCATGATCGACGCACCCGGAATATGTCTTCTGTTACAGCCCGGCATTACCGTGCCGCCAGTGTTAATGCTGTGCTATCGTTGAAAAGCGAGGCGGCTTTTATGTGGCGGATATATTCCTCCATGGTACAAAGCGATCACGCCTTTCGTGCAGGTATTGCTGTACGGTATTTAAAGGGTATTCCCCTTGTGCCTACCGTTAACGTTGCTGCCTTACAGCACTTTTCCCACCAGTTTCTGTTTCTTTTGTACTATTGTGATGCATTCATTTTACAATTCGATTACCCCCGAAGAATCTTTTTTTCAAGGAGTATATTGGGTTCCCCACTCTATTGTTCAAGTAAAACTGAGTTGCCGTTGAACCGCAGAAATGCTATGATTGTTCCTGGGGGCACTTACTGAAGAAGATGCACGGTATGGGGTGAACTGGCCGAATTTAAGCTCCATTGAAAAAAGTGTAAAATCAACCAAGTTTGGAGCCCCATGGCTGGCAACTGAAGTCCCTCAGGCCTCTCAAACTAAAAATATGTGTTATTTGGTCCTTCAGATTTCTTTTGATTTTCTATTTTTAGTAGGTTAACCAATGAATTTTTGAATTATCCGCCCAAAACAAACTAGCCCCCTCAAAAAGTGAATGTTCCAAATCCTCTCAGCGGCCATTTTTCAAATGACATCCCTCACCTTGCGCGGACTCTTCTGACAAATTTTCAATCCCATTTTTGTCTGCTTTGCCCCCAGATGGGTGCCCCTGAATCTACAGAGATGATTCTAGGCCATACTGACACGATCCCACCATTTTCTTTGCCCAAACAGACCCCCCTTTTCGAAGGAATCTGTAGGGGTACTTTTTATGGGCCTCAGCCTGGCGGAGAATTTTCTTTGAATTGGGACACTGCTGCCGGAAGTACATCGAACCCTAACTCCAAAGGGTGTATGTAAAATCACACTGAAATTGGAGGATTTGGGACTGTACGTGTTGTAGCAGACCTTCCAGCATATTGTTTTAACAATTCAGATTCTTTGTATACAAGATTATGATCTTAAGCGTCGATTCTGGTAGGATCTTTCGTTAAGTGAAGGCGAATAGTCCGCCAACGTAAAGGCACATAATGGTGGCTGTGGAGAGAGGTAAACAGCGAGAAACTAATCAAAGAGTCGTGAGCAACTTTGCATCGGCCTATTTCCGTTGTTTCCCTGCAAAAGCGTACTTTCGAGTCATTGTGTCTCAGTTTTTCTCGTTCAGATTAGAAACCAGTTGATTGCAGTTTTCATATGATAGGCCTAAAGGTTAAGTTTCGAAGAGAAAATGGTGTGATTCCAACCACGAGTTTTATGGTCCAACCATAGTGAGCACTCCTACAAGGGATCTTCTCTTGTGTTTTTCCTGTAAGTGGGCGCTAAAACTATGGCTGGTCTTCAGTACAAATAGTTCGCAAAATGTTACAAATCCCAAGCAGCTACTAAGCTACTTTACCCTTTTTAAATTGATTGGGCAGCTGCGTAAATTTTGAACAAAAGTGAGGTAACGTCGAAAACCAACCAGAGAGTGTTTTTCCTGCAAACTAAAATACAACTGTTGACACAGACTTTTGCCGCGGGCTGATCGAGGATTACCCCTATTGCTATTATAACGACTGTAAAGTTCAGTTACAGTTTTTAGACAATAAAGACGACCTAAGCACCATCGAGCGGCTGGATAACTCCATTGGTCACATTAAATCAAATTGCGTACTAGCTTGTCGTAAGTGTAATTTAATGCGTAAGTGTGATCAGGTAGTTGAGTCAACTGACTGGTAAACTAATGTTAACTTGCTATGAACTAGCTACAGTTATCTGTTTATTTGCTTTACTTTACTTACCCTTTGTTATAACTGGGCTATGTCAGCTTGGTTATAATTAATTTTATTTTAGTTATAACAAATGATAACTGTGCTATAATACGTACCGCTAGTTGCTCAGCTAGTTATAGCAGCTAACTTAACTTACTACACAGTTGAGTATCTACGCCTAAAGCACACCTACAACAACTTTAAAGAGTACTTATTATTAAAATGGACGACATCATAAGCATTCTCACCGAGCGAAGCGGAGCGAGCAGCGAATCAACCGAAGCGAGCGTAGCGAGCGTCAAAGACAGACTCTGTTCGATAGTTGCGTCAGATGAAAGTAAGAAGTATCTCGGCAAAGAATATTCGATCAAAGAAATTGAAGCTCTGTCACCCAAAGACCAAGAGAAGCTTTTCAATTTGTACGAAGTTAAATTTGGCAAAGAGATCGTTAAAACTCTAGGTAACACTATTTTGAGCCTCTACTCTCGCTTACTCGGTATAGCTACTCCGATCGATCTACTCGGGTTCAACGTCAACTTAACGTCTGAAGAAGCGCTGACCAAAGACCTAAACGACGACCCGATTATCAGTCAAACGATGGGACACCTACTCACTGAGGTTTGTTATAAGTACGGTGTGTACTTGTCACCACTTACAGCCGCGTTGATTACCACTAAGCATCTAGAATTCAACAAAAGCTCTGTTATATTAAAAGAGGATGTCAACAACAACAACAAACGAAGCGAACCCGACACCAGCGAACAACGAAGTGACGAGCGAAGCGAGTTTTACTCCGGTCAAGACGGTAACTAAAAATAAAGTAAACGTTAAAAATCCAAAGCGTGTAGAACAAGGTAAAAAATTAGCCGAGCATAACAAAAAGATGAAGCAGCAGCTCGCCAAGATGAGATTAGCGAGCGAAACGAGCGAAGAGAGCAACCAAAACTTCAGCTCAGAAAATAAAATTTATCAAACGGTTACAGAGAACAGACACTTGATATTTGGTGGATTGGCGATTGGAGCGCTTGCGGTCTATTTAATTTGGAAAAATAAGTCGACGGTTAAAGTAAAACGTGTGAGTCTCCGTTTTATTATATACGTTTTGAAAAATCTTGTTTGGTCAATCTATACGTCTTGTTTGGCGAGGTTTAATTTATCGAGGGCCTTTTCCCAGTGCTTATCCGAAACTTGAAATAGATCTTTCACTTTAGATTCAGTTTCCCCAGTTGTGTCTTGATAACACACCGCGATTAAAGCCTTCAACGGTTTACCTCGAGAGATCTTACCGTTTAAAACTTGGTTCAACTTATATTCTATTTCAACCGCTTCACCGTTTTTAAAACAAATGTTATATTTTTGTAGGGTTTTTCTCGATTTTGGCGGCTTGGGTTTTTTCCAAACGTGATGCTTATAATATCGATCTCCCATATCTGCGGGGGTGTACGAAGAAACCCACCCAAAAATTAGGCCACAATGTTTACAAGCGTTTCTTTCATCTATTTCAACTATTTGGTGGTTACAAGCGAGTATGGGTTGACTTTGTTTTTGTGATCCCGCTATGTGTACTTCCTTTAGATTCAGCAAGTGACAAAGTTCCGCATCAGTCATTTTATATAAGGGTTTATTTATTTCAAATAAAAAAAAATAACCCCGGTTATTCCGAGGAATAACCAAGGTTAAATTTTGATAATACTCGTTTTCACTCGCTTTCATTCCCCCCTAGCTTTTCTTTAATCACTTTCATTCTCCCCTAACGCTTCCCCAAAGCAAGGTTTTTCTTTAACCGTGAGCATAGTCGCCGTGACTCGATATCTAACGCTCGCTCCGCAAGAAAGTGAACCGTGGGCACCAAAATAAATGTCTCTAAGAGAGATCAAAGAGACCGCGTGACATTTTTTATTTACAAAAAGAGTGCGATCGATTTCTTTAAACGACTTATCCACCAAAGATGCATCATAGTCGATCTTAACATATATCCTACTTTTATCGGTAAAAGCCGGTTTAACTAAGCAATTGATCCTATCGGGTAGGTCGTCTAGTTTTTGAGACACTTTAAAAGAGTTACGCGTACTCGCGGGGAGATCTTCTAGCATCTTATCTGATAAGTTTTCAAAATAATTATGAACTTCGTCATTTACACGTAATAGCAACGATTCAGTCTCGGGAGATATCTGATAACAAATTTGATCTTGACCAGTAGGTTCCTTAGTACCATATTTGTAAACTGGGTTGACACCGTAACAAGGGTCTTCGAGTCTAATCAACAGTTGTTTGTTTTGCCCCTCGTGGTGATAAGCGATCTTAGAAGAACATTTTGTTGGTCTTAAAATGAATAAATATTTAGGATCAAAGGGGCCATAGGTAACTTTTGGGTTGCGGTTGCCAGCATTCAGGCGCTCGTAGTCATTTGAGACGATATATATTTGACTTGCCATGTTTCTATTTATAATTAGGTTTCTAAAATCTTTCTCGTTTTTATTCAACATGTTCTTTTAAATACTATTATTTTTATATATAATAGCATTTATTTAAGGTGGTTGTAAACAAAGCGTGTTTTGCTTTTAAACAGAGCCAAGGTCACGAGTTCAGGTCGGGCAAGTCTCGACTTGTAACAAGGGGAAATCCCTTTTTGTTTGTGAGCGATTGCTGGTGCAGGTCGGTGCCAGTCACGAGTTGTTTACAGCCGGGGTCAAATGTTCCAGGTCAGTGAAGTGGAAATCCCCGGCGCTAGTCACGAGTTGCTTACAGGAAAAGTGCGCCGGGGTCAAAAGGTGAGTGGGAATCCCCGGTGCGTGTGGTGGGTGAAAGGGGGTGAAAAGGGCGTGTGGTCCAGAATCGGCTAATTCCTACTACTGTACCACATAGACCATTAAGGGTGCACCACTACAAATAAATTCCCATAGACTGCAATGATATATCCCCACACTTTGCAATAATTTTAAAAATACAACTCTCACAGGTGTCCAGGCTGCACAAAAATACGATGATCGACATGTCCCCTTTCATTTTCCTTTCAATTTTCGGGGGGTTGACCAATGAATTTTTGAGAAATTTTCACCAGAAGCAGACCACCCCTAAAATGAAGAAAATGTCCCTGCCCAGAAAAGTTGCCATTTTGAAAAACCATCCCTCTGCAAAACGGCCAAAGAGTGCCATTTTCGGACCCAACTGCACCCAAATTACTCAGAATTTGATGCCCAGAGTCCGGGCCAGGGGTTCAGTGCCATATTTCTCCAATTCCTCAATTTCATGGCTCTCAGGACTCTCTACTATAGAATATTTTGAGTGTATAACTTTTATTAACGAGCTCGGCGGACATATTTATGGCCTAATTACCAGGGTTCACCCATGATCGACGCACCCGGAATATGTCTTCTGTTACATCCCGGCATTACCGTGCCGTCAGGGTTAATGCTGGGCTATCGTTGAAAAGCGAGGCGGCTTTTATGTGGTGGATATATTCCTTCATGGTACAATGCGATCACGCCTTTCGTGCAGGTATTGCTGTACGGTATTTAAAGGGTATTCCCCTTGTGCCTACCGTTAACGTTGCTGCCTTACAGCACTTTTCCCACCAGTTTCTGTTTCTTTTGTACTATTGTGATGAATTCATTTTACAATGCGATTACCCCCGAAGAATCTTTTTTCAAGGAGTATATTGGGTTCCCCACTCTATTGTTCAAGTAAAACCGAGTTGCCGTTGAACCGCAGAAATGCTATGATTGTTCCTGGGGGCACTTACTGAAGAAGATGCACGGTATGGGGTGAACTGGCCGAATTTAAGCTCCATTGAAAAAAGTGTAAAATCAACCAAGTTTGGAGCCCCATGGCTGGCAACTGAAGTCCCTCAGGCCTCTCAAACTAAAAATATGTGTTATTTGGTCCTTCAGATTTCTTTTGATTTTCTATTTTTAGTAGGTTAACCAATGAACTTTTGAATTATCCGCCCAAAACAAACTAACCCCCCCAAAAAGTGAATGTTCCAAATCCTCTCAGCGGCCATTTTTCAAATGACATCCCTCACCTTGCGCAGACTCTTCTGACAAATTTTCAATCCCATTTTTGTCTGCTTTGCCCCCAGATGGGTGCCCCTGAATCTACAGAGATGATTCTAGGCCATACTGACACGATCCCACCATTTTCTTGGCCCAAACAGACCCCCCTTTTCGAAGGAATCTGTAGGGGTACTTTTTATGGGCCTCGGCCTGGCGGAGAATTTTCTTTGAATTGGGACACTGCTGCCGGAAGTACATCGAACCCTAACTCCAAAGGGTGTATGTAAAATCACACTGAAATTGGAGGATTTGGGACTGTACGTGTTGTAGCAGACCTTCCAGCATATTGTTTTAACAATTCAGATTCTTTGTATACAAGATTATGATCTTAAGCGTCGATTCTGGTAGGATCTTTCGTTAAGTGAAGGCGAATAGTCCGCCAACGTAAAGGCACATAATGGTGGCTGTGGAGAGAGGTAAACAGCGAGAAACTAATCAAAGAGTCGTGAGCAACTTTGCATCGGCCTATTCCCGTTGTTTCCCTGCAAAAGCGTACTTTCGAGTCATTGTGTCTCAGTTTTTCTCGTTCAGATTAGAAACCAGTTGATTGCAGTTTTCATATGATAGGCCTAAAGGTTAAGTTTCGAAAAGAAAATGGTGTGATTCCAACCACGAGTTTTATGGTCCAACCATAGTGAGCACTCCTACAAGGGATCTTCTCTTGTGTTTTTCCTGTAAGTGGGCGCTAAAACTATGGCTGGTCTTCAGTACAAATAGTTCGCAAAATGTTACAAATCCCAAGCAGCTACTAAGCTACTTTACCCTTTTTAAATTGATTGGGCAGCTGCGTAAATTTTGAACAAAAGTGAGGTAACGTCGAAAACCAACCAGAGAGTGTTTTTCCTGCAAACTAAAATACAACTGTTGACACAGACTTTTGCCGCGGGCTGATCGAGGATTACCCCTATTGCTATTATAACGACTGTAAAGTTCAGTTACAGTTTTTAGACAATAAAGACGACCTGAGCACCATCGAGCGGCTGGATAACTCCATTGGTCACATTAAATCAAATTGCGTACTAGCTTGTCGTAAGTGTAATTTAATGCGTAAGTGTGATCAGGTAGTTGAGTCAACTGACTGGTAAACTAATGTTAACTTGCTATGAACTAGCTACAGTTATCTGTTTATTTGCTTTACTTTACTTACCCTTTTTAAATTGATTGGGCAGCTGCGTAAATTTTGAACAAAAGTGAGGTAACGTCGAAAACCAACCAGAGAGTGTTTTTTCTGCAAACCAAAATACAACTGTTATGCCCCTACGCTCACATTTAAGTCATCGGTCACCCTGTCACCGTGCCTATCAAACTCATTTATAATTTGCCGGAAATGAACCCAGAGAGATGAATGAACTCTGCTGTGGTTGTAAGTTTACAGCAAATCACTTATTATATTATCACTTACTTATTATACCCGCAGCACTCACTTGTGGGTATTCAGAATTAACTGGCATAGTTTCTTTAGCTTGTGTTGCCAGCACAGTGGTTGCCTATTTAAACTTTGTACGGGGTGTTGGGTTAGAGTTACGTGAAGGAAGTGACAATTTCATAGACTGGATTTTATGGTTGTAGGCTAGGAATTCTGGGATTTAATGGATACGACTAGGATAAAGAATCCAGACATCATTATGGATAGGATATATGATATGGATTAGCGTCAGGGATTGAGTTAAAAGGGTTCAGGATTTGGCATAATGGGATATTGGGTTGATTAGTTTAAGGAATCAATGGACATGTCTGAATACGGGCGTTTCATAATAGTGCACCACCAATGCGCGTTTGGAAAGGGTCGACAGTTTCACGCACTTTGATTGGTCAACGCCGCGTGGCCAACTCTTAGAGGCGCACTATTGTGAATCGCCCGTATTGCTCCATTTCGGACAATAACGCGTTCTTTATGAAATAATATTTTGAAATATCATTAAAATATGACGTACACAACCATCCCCGTAAAATGCACGATCGTTGAGGTAAGGAATTTCGAGATTTTCATTTTCGAAATCCCAACAGTTGGAGTGGTAGTCGGAATTTCATGTAACCTTTCAGTTACGTTCACACAACGACTGTTAGCTCGTCACTATGAAGTCTTTGTTGCACCGTCGATGGGCTGAAACTGTCTAATTTTGTTTTATTATATGATCACAGTTTTGCAAGCGGGAAATGGAAACTTGCCTACCGTTGGGGGCGTCCGTCGCCTGACCTTTTTGGAGCTCATTAATAAATGTTCATTCATCACCCCAACCTTACTTATCAATAAAATATTCGATCTTTTAACCAATCAATAATTATTTATTCTTTAACCTAACCACAATCGTCTCTATCGATAAATCCCCAAATCTTCACCCCAATCCTAAACCCGACCCAACTCTATAAACTGCTGGATTCCTTCAATCCTGTCAAATAAATACCCATATAATCGTATGGATGAAATTCTCGCTTCCTTAACTTAATAACAACCCTGTCCAACTTTCTTTCCTTTTCTTCAACCTAACTCACGTAATAATTACGTGTATTTGGTTCCAAATTCCTTACCTAACCCTACACACCGTGTAGGAAACAAGCGCATACCTCCTGAAGTTTTGAGTCAGGGAAGGTGAAACGTAAGGAATGTGATGGTTAGCCCCCCCCCCCTTCAAGTCCCTCGTACTCTTTGTAGTAAAAAAAAATGAGCAGTTCCGAAGAGGTCAGACTTCCACCTTCAAATTGCTGTTTTCTGTGACCAGGGACCTTGTCAATGTTGACCGGTTCGATCAACAAATTTTCTATCATTCAATTCGATCATGGAAAGAATTGCATAATTTATTTCAAGCAGTCACTTCTTGGAGCTGAAACTCCAAGAATCTATCCCCAGTTCTCTTTGCAGTATAAATTTCTGGGGCATTTCCGATGGGGCTTGGTTTCTCAAAAGTTATTCCCTCTCCATCAAGATTTGTCAGTTTGCTTTGCCTCTGTCCGTAAGAGGCCCGTGACTAGACAGACAAGACACCCTAAATTGATAAAGGCAGGCGACTTTAATATGATTTTGTCCTGCGCAGCTTTCACAGAAAGGAAACGGAGCAACAGAAATCGTGGACTTGTTTTCGGCAATGGTACATTACTAATTAACGACCAACCCACCCACCCACCAACCAACCCACCCACCCACCCACCAACCAACCAACAAACAAACAAAAACCCGGCACAACTGAGCATTACATTTCAGTACTGTTTTTTATTTAAATGGTTTGACACTTGTATATTGAATCACAAAGCACGGCTTTCTTTGAAGCATTTCAGTTCATTAACGATCTTTAATACTACAATAACTAACAATACGATGTCTCAAGTTAAAAAATTTCCTAAAACATTTCGACTGTGAATTTTACATTGCTAACCCAAATATTTATAAAACAAAAATACAACATATGCCAGTTGCCACAGATAGATTTATATCTTTATTTGACGAAAGACAACTTTTGTCTTACACGTACAAACTCACCCACTCAAGGGACTATCGCTTAAACCCAAGTCTTTCAGAGGATACAAGTATGCTAAACAATAATAAACAAACAAACAAGCAAACCATCATATACCCCAGTCGTTTTCTCGATTCTTTTTGGTGAAAAGTCCATCACAGGTGTTTTTAATAGATGAGTGAAACTACGAAGCATTATGTGTTGTTTTTGTTCGATGTAGTTCAGTGATCTTCCACCTAGATTTTTTGTTGTTGCAAAGCTAGCTTTCTTGTGGGGTCGTTTTCAGTCAGTTTAGTGCCTGTCTGCTTCTCTTTCAGGCCAGCAGATGTAAACTTCATTGACAAATGCAACCACTCATAGGCGGGCTTAATGTTGTTTAATTTTTACTCAAGACCTACAAGTACTCAAGAAAAACGGGCATCCACTAAACATACTGTGAAACTCAAAGACATCCATTTCCCCTTCTTTCCTCACACCGCAGCTCGTCTCAAGCCAGAGGCACAAACTTCAAGGGCACAGAGTGTCGAGGGGATAAGAACACACCTTTACCAAGTTCCAAAATTTGCTGAACATGCAGGGAAAAGAACACACGAAAAGTGCACGAAATATTATCCGGTGACCATTCCAAATGGAAAACTCATCGAAACTACAACTGGTGGACAGACAGGATCTAGTAGAGAAAGACGGTTTGCTCAAAAGTGTTTGCAGTAGCTGAAGGCCCTTTTCCAATACTCGACTTGGGCTCCGTCTCAGGCTTCGTTCCCAAAACCAATCCCCGATTGTGGGCCTGAAGCATTTAAATTAAATTGGATTACTGTAATTTCTTGCTCTCTTGTATCTCATTTGATGTTTTGTGGCACTATTAAACTAATTACTGCGCTTACAGCTTCAACGTCAGCTAGTTAAAAAAAACAGTTGAAGCCTGAGACGGAGCCGAAGTTGAGTATTGGATAATGGCCGAAACATCAGCATTTGAAGTCTTGTATTTTGCGTTTAAGAGCAACTGTTCAGCCCCTGGCCTACATTCCGGACAGATCTGTTAGTTTGGTTTACTGCTAAACTGTCCATCTGCTTCACTTAACAGACTTTGACTGACCATGCGGGTCTTGTATAATATTAATCCAATATTGGTCAAACCTACTGTGGGTGTCACGCACAAATAATCCCTTGCCAGTATGAGAGATTGGGCAGACACCTGAATGCCATTTGCACGCTGCACTTATGTAGGACCCTTCAGAGCTGATATTTACTTGTGGACTCCACATCATATGCAACAAGCTCACAATATTTGAGTTGAGTTCCCAAGAGATGTAATTTCCAGGCAAATGAACACCCTCTCTGGTTCATGAATGGAACCAAAAACTTAACGACAGTCAATGAAAATAAACTCCTCTTGAATATTCATGATGTCTTACCGGTGTGTCTTCAGCCATCTGCATCTTGAACTCTGCCAGGATCCTGGTCAGAGCGATCTTGATCTCGGCCAGAGCAAAGCGGTTGCCGAGGCAAGATCGAGGCCCGTCACCAAAGGACAGGAATGCATCCATGTTGAGACAGTTGTTTTGAGCTGAAAACCTGTGCGGAAAACAAAACTGGATGAGAGGTTACAATTATGCCCGTTCTACTGGCACAAAGAGGGGAAATGAAAGACGAGCTTCAACTTCAAAGTGACCCCGCAGCTGTGACAGAGAGATGGACACTGTGATGCTTCTGCCACCATGAGCCCACGACACGCCTGATGGGGACACCGACTCATTTTTTGTTTACATTCAAATGAAAATGATCCCCACAACCATGCACTTTGTGCCACGTTCTTGGGAATGAGAGTACATGTGACACACACGAGTGCTGCTCATGACAGCCTGATCCAGTGTGTAGTCACCGTCCATTATCCATGTAGAGCACAGGCGGCAAATGCCTCTAGGCAAGAGCAAAGTACAACTGACACAGGTGCATCATAGAGATGGTGTGCTTCCTGTTACCCCACTACACTGTAATGCAGTTGGATAATATCTTTTTACTGCCAGGGGCAAAACCATGCATGGTACCTTCACTGCATCTTTTGAACTGAAAGGAAATTTGACTGGTCTCAGTGTTTCACTAACTTATGAGATCTTTCCTCTGAAGAGGAACTAATTAGTCACATTCCACCACGCTTTACCAGTGATAATTAAGAAGTGCCAATTAGCATCCAAAAATGATCAACTCACCTGTCTGGGTTGAAGGTCAAGGGGTCAGGCCAAAGTTCAGGGTCGCGATGGATGGTCCAGATGGGTACAATGAATCTTGTTCCTTTCCTGATGCGCATACCTTGCAAGGAGGTATCTTTCGTACATTCGCGAGTCACCCTGAATCCGGATTTGAAATGACTCATTAATCATTGCTTCTTGTTATTTATTTCTGGTAAAGGATTCCTCAAATAGGGCCTATGCCCATAATATACATGTAGTATAAAGCTCACAAGTCTGGCTATTAATAAAAGATCGCTAACATTTTGTTAACCTGCAGAAGCAGACAGGGATTGGAAATGCATTGCACATGCCTGACTGGGTAGCATCAAGCTTGGGTCTCAAGAAGGTGAATAAAGTACTTCCGAGCCAACCTGTCTCCTTATTAATGCTTGAGTATCTGCTCAATGAAGGAACAAGAGGTGGCATGATTTTATTTTCGAATGGTGTCCTTTACATGGGAACAACAGCACATGCATGGACAGGTTCGTGCATGTTTGACGCAGGACTGGCTGAGCAAGTGCAGTAATTATTAGAGAAAGGCACAGTCTTTACGCGTGCAGGGCAAGCCAAGTTGGAATTTGCTTCCATCAGCTGTCACATCTTTGCCGGTGGGGCAGTGGCCACAGTCAGTCCGCATCATGAAAGTTACCTGGCAATTGGCGGGTATAGTCGCAGGGCTTCGATCACCACCTTATCCAAATACGGCATCTTGCTGATCAGCTCAAAGGTCACCTTGTGAGATCCTGAACCTCCAATAGTTGCTCTGACCTCAGAGGCTAATTTCTCTTGGACATCTGGATGACAGGCTAGCAGGTATGAAGCAAAGATGAGACAGGCTGCAGTAGTCTCGTATCCAGCAATCAGAAACATCACACACTGAACATCAAAATGGTGAATTGTAGTTAAAAGTAGATGCAACACTGTGAATATCAAATTCTAACAAAGACTTTCCAGAGAAAACTTCTTTTTTAAGGTAAGGGTGACTTCAAAATGTCTTCAGCCAGTTTAAATAAATGGCAGATCACTCCAAATCAATGTAACATGTCAGTAGTTTCTCAAAACGGCACAAGAAAATGTAGTCCTTGGTTACCTGGGCAACCACTTCATCTATGGACAGCTTGACCTTTTTCATGCCCATCTCCATTGGTGAACTCTGACACCATCCCTCCTCGTCTTCATCTTTGTGAGCATTGACCATAGGCTGCATGAAGTCAACAGAATCCCCCTGACAAGCCACACAAATGAGACAGGAATCAGCTGGTTCATATGTTTGTTCAACATAGGATTGTACGTGTAATTAATTCCCATTAATGAAACAACTGGTTCCTTTTTGATCTCATTAGGTTTTGTTTTGGCTTAGTAAGCTTATTTTGCGCCAATAGTTACAAGATGCAAGTGCTCTGCCTTCTGATCATAAAAAGGAAATTTTTGGCTGAAGTGTGTTTACAATGCTGTACCATCCAATAAAATATACAAGAGTGTTGTTTCACCTGCATACGTCCTTCTTTTCTCTTTTTAAAGAGGTCAGCAGACATGTCAAAAAAGAAGTTCTCACTCTCTTGAGACACCAGGCCAATGTCAAAATATCTGATGATGGCATAAGGTATGTATTCTGCGGGAGATCGAATAAATATGCCAGAATCAGGACTGTCATTGTCAATTTTTGTCACAAGAATTGATTATTTGAAAAAGAAAAGGTTAGATGTAGCAAGTTTTAGCGACATTTTACTAGAATCTGGAAAATCAAACAAAGCGAGGCTTCATCAGTGGAGGTGAATTAGGAGAAAGTTTCAAAGCCGTTTTGAAAACACCATACATGTACATGTTTCTCAGGGACTAAACTGGCAGTTATTCACATTTCCCACTTTGAAGTCCACTTGTTCTATCACCAGGACTATGTCGCCTCTCAGAAATGGCTGGCCAAATTCAACCCACACTATGCCTCCGTCATCAGCCTGTGATGGCTTTCGAGTACTCACTTTGGAGAATCTCTATCAGCAGCCACTTGGTGGATTTCAGGCGCGAGAAGAAGTCCATGGCATTCTTCTCAAAAGCCGCCAGGGTAAGGCTCTCGTCGTCCTCCGAATGGCTATGGAGTTGGAGGCCAAAGCCAGCCACACCTATGCAGCAGATGCTGAATGCACCATACAACCTAAAAGACACAACCTAAGACGGCTTGGTGCTTATACTGAGTGATCTGAGGGAATAAAAACTCTTGCAAATTCCAGTCAAGCTGCAATGTCTAATACAGAGAAAGTTAAGGTGTAGCTGCAAAAAATTTTCTTAGACACAATTTTTCTTCCACTTTGTATCCTTCTACAGTGTTTGAAAACTCCTTTTCATTCCTATTTGGTTAACTGCAAAGGTTTTTTTGTTCAAATTGTCAACCCATAATTTACTAACTGAAAACATTTCTGAAAAATGTATTGCTCTGCAATAGAACAACAATAAATCATCAATGAGGAAATGGACACACCGGTATTAATTTCCAATCTAATACGTACCGTGAATTTCTGTTCCATTAACAACGAACATTTTGAAACAAAACGACAAAGGAACCTGAGGAAATTTTCCCTCCGTAATCTGAGAATGTGAATAAAAAAGATGACCAGTCGTGTTACAGACAGATCGCAGGAGTATTTTCTGACAGGGATACTATTTACATGTAGGCTGTACATTGGCAGAGGTCATTGTTTCCCTAAATGTAAACAGTGCCCTCTGTTTAAAGCTTTTTGAGCAAAAAAATTCCTGCCACACCTAGCTTGTTGCTTGCACTGCCACATTCATCAGCTCATTCCAACATACCAGCCATTTCAGTGTACCGTATTTTAAACTAATTTTGGATGTTTTGTCCTGCCTGACGTGTATTATGCTCGGCCTTAGAGGGCACACACCGAGTATACAGAGTAATAATACACGTTAGGCAGGGTAAAAAGTCCAAAATTAATTATTTCAAGACATAGTCATAGATATCAAGACATAGTCACGTACAGGTTCTTGAAAGATTTCACTCCGTGAAATGCTCCTGGGGAGACACGCTGTAGCTTGTTTTCAGATAATCTCCTGCAGATGAAACACGCATAGAAATGATAAACACGCATGTTGCAAGAAGCGGCACGAATGATTTGTGATATTACTGTTCAGCCTATTGGCTTCAGTGCCCGATCCCAACACTACGGCAATGTTCACTTGTGCTATCAACTTGATATAATGGCGCAAATAACGTGACATTTTACTTGGTTGAAGGACAACAAACATAACGTAGCTATTAGTTTGAGGGGGGATGATTGATATTACAATACATCATGCCATTATACACCAGCTTCAACTGCCTTACTTACAGAAAGTTAATGTATTTGTCGCGAGTGTCTTGCTTCGTCTGACTGAGAAACAGCCCGGGTGGAATTTCCTCCAACTTGCAGTTGCCTAGAGTTCTGCATGGCGAACAAAGATCATAAATCGTAACATGACACGTGTCTATCGCTTCAACGAAAAACAACACAAACTTAACACTCGTTAAGAATGAAATGTTAACCTATACTATTTTGACATATGAACGATGCTTACATGAAACTGAGTTTCCATACGCTCCCAAAGGTGTGTGGCCTTAAAACCTTCAAGTCATTAACGACCAGCCACCTAATTGAACAAAATGGAATATGAGACAACAAATCAGTGTTGTTGTCGAAACCACCTCAAGACTAGACACAAGACCATGCACAAGTAACAGTGTGCACAGTGACAAAGGAATGCTTTAGTATAAGACTTGAAGGTTTTCATGGTGAAAGAAACTAGATTCATAGTAAAAGATTGCGGTAACACCGTGTATTTATCTCTTCTGTGAGTATGTGTGGTTCTGAGAAGAACCGGGGAATAACTCGACGTTTCGAGCAGTGTACTCTGTCCGTCTTCAGGACACTAATGCTTTAGTGTCAGTTCATTTTTTAATAGCTTTGACTTGAACTCAGACTGGAGGTCTTGAGTTGGTATCGTGTGGTCTTGTAAATAAGATGTTTTAAAGTGGTCTCAACTCGGCACTACCAATTGAAGTACAGTTGCAAAGTTATTTCTCTGCCGACATTAATCCGCAAATATTTCTGTTCTTGACCACTATCACTATCAAACATTAAAAAATAACGACCTTGACTGCTAAAAGGCTATTATACAGTAAACTTGTTGGCATTTGACACGGTCACGTATGTGTCCGATATTTCTTTGGCAGTATATCCGTAGAGGTATTACCATTATCTCTTAAGTTTTGCGATGTTACACAAACTTTACACTCATTAAGAATGAAATGTTAGCCTAAATATACCACCCCTGTCAGTAAACGAGGCTTTCACATCAAACTACTAATATTTGAAACGACATACTTTTATTCAGTTTTGTGATGTAACGCGTTAATAGGCAATACTCAACGTCGCAGCGCTTCAAAGTGAGCGTTGTCCCTAAACAATCATGTTTAATAAAGCAAACTTCAAGGCCATAAAATGTGCGTAGGAAATCATGCAAACTGATCTTTTCCGGCAGGAAATAAATGAGAGAAAGGAAAACAAAGTAGCCAAGATTTGACACACGGACATCTTCCTTGCTTAGCCCGTTCCTTTCTTTTACCCACAACTTTTACGAGCGATTTTCTTGACTGGTATTTTTTTCTTCAATATTACCATAAACAACTGTACTGCCCGGTTGCATAATCTTGGTTACTTCTTTTAAATGCACACTTCCATGTACAGGGGCATTCGGTATAAAAACCTCGTTTATAAACAGCAGTGTAAGTAGTGGGATTTGGCGAGAATCACCTTAGAATTAATTCCCACTGACGTAAGCTCTTTTCCTATTCGGAAGATAACATTGAGACTGTGGCCAATTCAAAACACAACATTTTCGAACTCATCATTGTAGCTACGTAATTCTATTACCAACTTCAGTATGGAAAGTTGGGCCAATAAACTGTCCACTTCCAGTACGAAACCTTTTTTGTGTGTATTTTATTATAACAAATACGTAATGCTGAACTTACAAGGCAGTAAATTGCAGTCCTCTTGTGTTGTCTGGTCCAAGTTCTTCGAGTTTGTTGAAACTCAACATCCTCAAATTTCAGATGGGCAAAATTCGCTTCCAATTAGTGTTTGTAAAATCGTCAAGGTGCTGTTCTTTTTTTTCCTTTTTTTATTGCAGCGCATCACATGCAGAATCTCTCGCAGACTGTCCACCAAATTTAAATCAACAATATTTTGAAGAGGCAAAAAGTCAGTGTATACTCAACTCGATGTTGTGCGGTGGACCAGTGACAGAAATGAGATCACAGTTCGTTTGACCACAATATGTTAATAGCATCGCTGCGGCATTGCATTATCTTCTAATATTGTTTGCCATGATTTGGGCGTTGCGAATAAACCTTTGCGAGTTACATTTGAATGAACTCTGGTACACTGAGTTCTTTATATTCACGTGAACATAAGCAGTGAATTCTCCATGCTAAAGACATTGTTTGCCATATCTTGTGATTCGGGGCAAGCGTTTTTTTAGTTGCATTAAGAGACGCCTTGCACCAATGCACTGTTTTCAATGGATAAGCAGTGTACAAAGGAACCAGTCCATTCCGGAGATAATGGCCATTATGCAAAAGCTTGCTTGCAATCACGTGGTATAGCAACGGTATCTTAATTTGGGGAATTCAACTTGTTATGTTTATGTGCAATCAGATAACTCAGTGTACCAGATTTGATTAAAATTTAACTCGCAAAAGGCTTATTATGCAGGTTATTTAATTAATAAATAATGTGAAATACATGCACAATGGTATTCAGCTGATAATTTATGCTCACGCAGGATATTTGTCTTAATACGTCAGTGTTAGGGGTGTTAGCGCAAGTGGTTAACATGGGGTGCGTTCGATTAGCTTCCCTGAACACACCAGTGTTGCACTCAAGGGAAGCCTCAAAATGAGGCTTATCGAACGCTGCAGTGTGTTTTCCAAGGCATTCTGGGAAAAAGGTCAAGTCCCCGCCTCGTTCCATCATGTACGTCCGTGCTCGAACAGTCCATTCGTGACGTCATTACACTCGGGCAGCCTCCAGAGACCCGCTCGC
Source organism: Acanthaster planci (assembly GCF_054643075.1). Classification (NCBI taxonomy): domain Eukaryota; kingdom Metazoa; phylum Echinodermata; class Asteroidea; order Valvatida; family Acanthasteridae; genus Acanthaster; species Acanthaster planci. The sequence continues at coordinate 17,736,543 of NC_141787.1, read as the reverse complement.
CAGCTGGGGTAGTGGTGGCTGACACCAGGGCAGGCACGAACATCACGTGATGGCTAAACGAACGCTCTCGTGCAAGTTTGACTTACACGTGTAAGCTAATCGAACGCACCCTTTGCATTTAAACGGTGTCTCTTGTCCTTCTTTTAAATTGCCCCTTCACTCAAATTTGCCCATTCATTATGGAACGTCCGGAATTATAGATTAATAGTTTTGTACACACGGCACATCACGTTGTGCACCGTTATGCAAGCCAGCGATTGGCAAAAACTGTGCTTATGTGCGGTAGCCAAAGAGAGAGCATTTTGTTTGCGTCACGTTTAATCCCATGTGCGTGGAGATATGCAAGCTCAAATGACACAAACCATAAAAAAACCTACGTGTTTTAGCAATATCGCTGCTCGTTTAAGACAGCGTCGAAACATCGGTCGAAGCAAAAGAGGTTTTCGCGCTTTTTTTCCCAAAATAAAAAGTGTCCAAACTGCTGAGAGAATGAATAAATAAAATGTTTGAAATCAATTGTGCTTCCAACATGTTTTGACATCTTTAACCAGTAATAAGAGGATTGGTCCTTCAAGTTTTCAATAGCGTAGCATTTCAAGAGGATACCCCGCACGATATGTGGGAAAGGGGGACCCCCGTCTGATGCGCAAGCTGTATACCCTATGGCTATTGTGCCTACTGCACCCCCCTCGGAAATCTAAAAGGAATTCCAAAGATTCCATTAACACAAAAGAAGACACAATAGAGGAGATCCCCCTTTGCCACATAATATCTTGCATTATGTTCCAAAGACTCCCATTGCGTTATATTTCTGTGTGTGCTCAAAACTTAATATTAGTTATCACACGAGTGAGTTCCACGAGCGCTAGCGTGAAAACGAATTCATCGTCAGGCAAACTTGACGTGCAGTAAAGATGCTATAGGGGCCTGTATGCGGGCAAACGTGTCACCTTTGGATTTAAAGTAAGTTTTGCAGTTGTGCGTTTTGCTTGTAGCGTAAAAATAGCGCAATGCTTCGAATTAGAACAGCGCATTGCAAGGGGTTTGATATGAATCGTGCAATACAGTTACCTATCACGCTGTTTGTTGCCACGGATTGACAAATCAGAATTGAGAATTGTATGGTTGAAGATTAGTAGCCTTTATAAACACTGATTCTAATTTCACATACAAAACTTTCAGTGAGTGCTGACTTACAATTTAAAAATATTTCTTGGTCCTTCTAACGCCTCAGGCTGAATTTCCGATATCTTATTATGCCCCAAGTCTCTGTCAATTGTAAAAGGAGAAAGGGAACAAAAGAAATACGCTGAATTTATCAGGGGGTAAGCTCATCCTGAGATAATTTATCAAGAGTGGAATACACTTTAATTACAAGTGCAAAATTGCCCAATCCCCAATAAACGGAGAAGGGGGGGGGTGATTATAGCCAAAATTCATGTACGTCCTCGGTCCAGGTCGCTCATAGCGACTCTGTATAAGGCTTATGGGGGCTCTTTAGTGTATGGAAACATACCATCGATTATGATACTCTGCCAGGTGGACGACATACATGAACAGTTAAGAGCACCTGACAATCGGACTGCTGATAACCTCAAATATTCTAATTTTATCAGTTGGGGAATTTCAACCAGCAGTGATTGAAATAATGACTGAGATAATATCGTGGTTGGTAAAAACGTTAGACTTAATGACAAGTTGGGGTGTGTTTGCTTTCCGTGAATTAAGGCCGAAATCAGCACGGCCCCATAAGTAAAATGACTGGCTTAGTTTCGACTGATGTAACTTGATGGACCTATAAACTGCAGGGCACAGCTCAATGTTGGGCTGCCTTTGAACACCACCGTGTTGCAAAGTTCAAGACCACACCATAACACGACATCTTAGAGCGAAGAAACGTTTATAATGATTCCTAGATTAACGTTTTTGTGCATACTTACAGATGTATCAGATCAGTGCACTTTTTGAAGGTGCCTGTCTCTAGGACCTTCAGCTTGTTCTCCCTGAAATAACTGTGAATGTAATATGCGTAATATCGTTGAGATATTCTGGATTGGAAGAGGAATTTTCGACAAAAATGTAAAAGCATACAGTGGTGCAATTCCGCGGAAAGACGGTGTAAGGTTCCAAATGCCAGGACTGCTCCAGTCAGTGTCAGCGTCCGATCTTGTATATGTTCATTCCCAATTTCAACGACACCAGCCAGAGCCGCATTATCCAATAGGCATAGGAGGTACTCACCAAACCGAGGCGATATTTCTCCAACGAAGATCGAATTATAAACTGGATACACTGTTTGACTTATTAAATTTCACCAACAGTTGTGTACCCCACGTATATTTGAACCACTTACCAGTGGGGTAACTACGGGGCCTGCGAATGCCCGTGCCCTGACTGGGTGCCCCCCTTAAAACCCATGAACAACCTCTGCTGCAGCTCACTGTCTTAAACTTTTTGTTCAAAAGAGGTATTAGTCTTTCATGTGGCATCATGGTTATTCGAAGGTAAAACTGACAAAATTGTGAAAATTAGATAATTTAGGTGAAACGCGTAACTTTTTTTATAATTATGGCTTGTCTTAAATTTACACGCTCCACCTTGATTTTTTTTTCAGGGGGCCTTTCTTACACAGAACCTTAGATATCTGCACCATTTGAAAGATTCTGGATAATTTATTCACACACGAAGTCCGAAAGAGGAAATAGCAGTGCAAATCCCGTACAAGCGTCATGACCGATATGCTTCGTCTGCTCTGAATAATTTTTCAGACAGACAACCATCATGTCACTATTGCGCAGGCGCGAATACACAACTAAATCATGGTGCACGCACAGTCTATGGGGACTAAACATACGTGACCCAAAGACGAATTAGCTGATGATGTGCTATTGCCCGACATTTTTATCAAACTTCTTTACAGTGTGGGGAAAGGACAAAAATTGGGGGATGGATTTTGCGAAACACGTTGGCTCCAAAATAGCTCCTTGAAACAGCCAGAAATATGCATGTCTCGATATCTTAAGCGTGTTTCTCCGAATTTCCGATTGCTTAAAGCTTCAAACTACAGCTTCTTTATTCGGCGGCTGAGCTTCAGAAGATGAGAGGCTCCAGACCTAGCAGACCTTTGAAATTTTGACAGTGTACGTGCATCAGAGTAGGGCCGGCGTAATAGAAGACACCACCAATTGACTTTGGTAATCGGTTTTAACACTGCACTTACACTGATAGGAGATGGATACCATTTTTCACGATGGGCTTAATGTCTTGTAGTCGATTCCCTTCCGCATGACTGTAAAACACGAAAACGTTTAGATTGCTTCTTAATTAGACTCCTTAATTAATGCTCACACTTAAAAGCACACCCATTCTCCCTCATCCCATCAACCAAAGCGGTTATTCTGAGTGCTCTGTATAAAGACTTTTACAATTGTGATTTTTCCTGTGCGCAGGAGTAAAAAATGATTATCAACACGATTCAATGTGATTTTCTGAAGAAAAAATGAACAAAGCCAGAAAAGCTGAGAGAAAATTATCAAAATTGCACCCATGTACATTTTCAGTGGGCCCTGCCGCTAAGGCCATTTGTGCGCATGCTTGCATAATTATGAATTTATAGTGAAAAGGTCTATTGAGATATATCCTCAGATCTCCGTTTTCAGTGAGAACAATGCAGACCTCTATGCGGATAAAAACGCTTTCACAGGCAACAACAACAAAGGGCTCTGCGTGGGTTATTCCATTCTGTCAAGCAGGGAAAACGGTTGACTGAAGGGACCGTGACTCAACTTTGGCTCATATTAAATTGGCATGTGTTTTAAACAGATGAACTTATAAACCCTTCGATGAAATGTTATTACTTTCCAAAACCAAACCCCAAACCAAAATCAAAGCCCAACCCAAACTTATAACCATATTACATTTTACGTACAGAAATCTCACGGACTCCGGCAATCCAAAGGGTTTCTCGATCAGGTTGTTGGTTACGTTTCTAAGTGGGAAAATAAAGCCAAACGACGGATCCCTTGTCACTGCAACCAACCGTGCTATTGGGAATGAGGGACGGTGTGAATGTGGAACTATAACCTTTCCACAGTGGGAAAAGGACACATTGAACAAAAGGGGACGTGAAATGTAAAAGATTGGGCACTTTTTTTTGAAACAGCAAACCAAAATCAAACAAATTATAAATTCCGTTCAACATCTTGTAGTAAGCGATCAAAGAGTCTGATGCTGGTTGAATACAGGCGATTCACAATAGTGCCCCTCCAAGAGTATGCAATGCGTTGGCCAACCACAACACGCGAAATCTGTCGACCCTTTCCACACGTGCATTGGGTCGACAAATTTCGCGCGTCGTGATTGGCCAACGCGTTAAAACCTCCTGGATGTGCACGATTGTGAATTGCTCGTATTGAAATTATGATTTCGGTTTTGGTCCGTTGTACATTACTCAGATGGCCCCCCGCATTAGTTCCCTTATAACAATAAGTACTGGGCCCACAAAATCAAATTCGAAACTTACATTTTGATCAGGGACTTGAATTCCAGCAAACTATCGTAAGGTATCTCATGCAAGAAATTGTCTCCCAGTTCGCTGTTTAAAGAGAAGTAAGAACTTTAATGCAAAGTATAAAAATAGAGGAATCTGTGTGTATCCGAACACCTGTTTGTGACTTGCTCGCTCCAGCGAGTTAATTACATGCCAACTCCAAGAACACAAGTCTTTGAACACCGATACCTACAATTCGTGATGTATTTTCTCTTCCTCCTGATTTCAGACTTGGTTCACCAAACATTAATTTATGTATAGACCTCTTTTTTCACTATTTGTGCATTCAGATAAATTTTCCTTTCTTCAAAACGCACCTTTTCTAGCCATATTTGGTATTTAAGAAGGAGGTATACTTTCATTTTGCAATCAGTTGTGCATGTACTATTATTTTTGCCACTTTGACAATTGAGCGATATATTTTTGACATTTTATTCCTCTTGCTTTTAACGCCCACCTTTTCTTTGCCGATCCCTGGTAAGCCTATTAACTGCCACTGTCAAGTGAAAAGATGTCAGTGCACCGTCATACTTACAGCGACACAGTGTCATTGGGGATGCCCGAGGGTAGTTCTCTGAGGCCTTTGCCCGTACATATGACGGCGTGCAGATGCTCGATACACTCGCACACATCACAGGCGTCCCCCGTTGAGTTCATCGCGACCACCGAGGTCGCGAAGGTGAAAAGTAGTACCAAACAGACCATGATCGTCACATCCAGAATATGTCCTCCGTCTGCGCTAATGCTGCTAACTAAAAAGCGAGGCGTTTTTTATATGGCGTGCAGGTGGCATAATGCGATCACAAATTTACTGCAGGTATCGTGTACTGTAGTAGAAGGGTATTCCCCTTGTGTCTACCGTTAATGTCGTTGTCCGCCAGCTTAGTTTTTATACAGGTTTCTGTGGATATGTTGTTTTGTTATGATATATTGACACGTTTACCTGGTGTATTGCAATCACAAAGAACTTTCCTGCAGGTGTTCCAGTACAGGACGGGAAGGGTATTCCCTTTGCGTCAAAATGAATTGTTCAATTCAAAGTAAACTGCCAATACACTGCAACGGTATTGTCAATGCGGGAGTTATTGTTCCATACACCAATCTCATGCTTCATGAGAATATGTGAGGCCCGCGTTTCACACCAATCCGTCTCTGGCAATTCTGTTCCATAAGCGTTGGAAGGCTCTGGAAACTTAAAGTACAGGTACAACAATTTCTGGATGACAGGAAAACCTGTCATCTTGACTAAGCAAGTGATTGGGAGCTGAATCTAATTCCAGAAAAGACATTTTGTGAACTGAGTCTACTGTTCGGTACTTTGAGGTTTCTATTCCCCCATATTGTCGCGACGAGAGTCAACTTGCGTCCCTCGCTGTTTCGCCTGTTTCGCCAGCAATTCGTTTAAGGTGAATTGGACCAGGGTTCCAGCTTATTTGCTCTGTCAAAATTACTTACTTTTCTTACACACGAACATTACCCAATAAAGGCACACTTTTGTGAAACCGTATTGCTTTTGATGTGTTAAAACTTTTAATTATCTGACCGCATTGTTTCTTTGAGCATTGTAATTTCTATTTGATTTTCTGTTGCATCCATGAAAATTAAAGCTTTTGGGATCATTTGCATTTACTAATAGTTTGGAGATTTTAGGGAATATGGAGAAGCGCTACAAAAGGGAAAACATACCTAGACGATCTTCCTCCTATATGTATTACACCTACTGTGTAATGAGTGTAGACTGTACATTTGGTGTCTAAATCAAATCTAAATTAAAAATTACATAGAAAACAAGAGAAACTATTCATGTAAGTATGAACAATACCGGTAGTGAATTATAGTGAGTAATATGTATGCTAACACCGGAAAGTCATCCCTGACATGGTTAAGATACAGATTGATAAATAGGATTCATGGAAGAAAAAAGACACAGTGGATTACAACTTAAACGAAATTTAAAGATCAATTGTTTTTCCAACGAACCGTTTTTTCAGGTCAAAAGTGACAAAATGGTCTGGAACGAATTACACGCTTTTGCCAAGCTGCACGGACCATGTCAAATCGTATCGTATAGTCTACATTCACCAAGTTCGTGAGGTACAAAATGTGCAATCACACAATCGTTATTGGATTCACTTGTAAGTTGATTATGTCTAACCTTAAAGTATGCATGTTGTTAAACATTATATTGGTTCTCAAGTGAAGAGGTTCTATAGCTCTATGGTTCAGCAATGTGCACAAGGACCTATCCCGTAAACCATCTACGTTTGCTTCGTGTAGCTTGTGGTAAAATAACCCTTCAGGAACGTTCAGAGCAACCTTGGACCTCATATGCGTGTACGTCATCCACCAATTGCGCAGTGCGTTGCATTGCGTTATTGCGCAGTACCGCTTCATTCTGGTCACGCCGGAGAAACGACTGTTTGGCGACTTAGTTCATTTCAGAAATATGCGATTGTGGTAGAGTCATCAGGAAATAAATGTGGCTCCGTTAACTTGAAGACACTTGAGCATGTGACCTGTACATGTATGCTGTTACCAATTTTCGAATACCTATGTAATTATAAGCTGTAGTTTATAGTGCATACAAAACACAGTCCAAAACTGAAATTCGAGTCCATGTAATGACAGTCTTTAACTCACATTTTTACCATTTTAACACTACGTACATGACCAATTGAATCTATGTACACCACAACCTGACAACACCGTATCTACCATGATAATCATCACTGATGCAAACTGTCTGGAAAAAATGAATAATAGTTAAAAATGATAAAAATTTTAAAATTAAAAATACAAAAAAAATGATTAAAGAACAAAATTAAACCTCATAAGCTGGAACTCCAGGCTTGCCTACTTTCTATCTCTTTGTATAGACTTAGGCCGTGTACATTGTGTTCATTGTCGTGTCCATTACTCTGGGTATTCTATTTGCACGTCTGCGGAGAAATCTTGTTCGGTGTCATCAAGGAAGTGATACCACTTTGATCGACGTTGTGAAGGTCGATGACAACAACTGGCGCATACTGTAGCGATGCATCCTCCGTGGCGACAGCAGCATCCTTGCCTCCACAAAGCCTTCGCTCCAGTCCACAGTAAAGTCACTACAGCAATGAAAGCAGAGAGAGATAACATTTTCTCCTCAGTATTTGCCAGAACATATTTCTTTTGCATAGTTTTCATTGAGAGACACTGAGTTGTCCATAACATTAAGTTTGACTTGCATGCTTTCTTGAAGAATTTAATCATTAAGCTTATAAACGAGATCGTGGGAAAAAGATTCTTACCCACGACAAACACAATAATGCTGAGGTTCAGACACACAAGAATGACAGACAGGATCTCCTTCCTCTCCTCGCCGGATTGGCTGTGTTCACGGGGCAACAGAAGCAGTGACGCCGCCAGCAGGTTTAGGAGAATGGTGCCCAGTGAGCACATCTGCAGGCGATGCTCTGCGGCATCCTTCATGGGCTTGACGTAGGCGTGCAGGAGAAGAAAGCCGACCGAAATGACGATGGTTGCAAACATGGTAAAGTGGTCGTCGGCGCCGTACAGCAGCACAAACAGCGTTTGGACGATTTTGCGAGCAAGCTCCAAGATCTCCCAGTACCAGAACTGCGGTTTATAGTTTTCACACAGGAAACTTTCCCATGTGAATTCATCCTGGCTTGATGGTTCCAAATGCAGCAGCGGCTCATCGTCGTCAGTCTGGTCAGAGCCTCCATGACTTTTACCAACACGACCGACATTTAAACTATGAGCCCCACCAGCAACATCAAGCAGAGGCCCATCCTCACTTTCCCGTCTCCCGCATTCATCTCTGGTAGACTGCCCAACGTCTTCCGATTCCAACAAGATACCCGGAATGCCCTTTGCCCGTTTTCTATTGGTCCACCACAAGAGGAGAAGCAACACCAACGGAAAACCAACAACATAAGAGAGGGCGACTTCGGCGGCGTGGTTATAAGAAACATGCTGTTGTGTTTGGCAATCAATCGAGTAATCAGCCCGAAGTCTAGTGACGCTTACAGAGTCGTCATCGTTTACATAAAAGAGTTGACATCCAGAGGGTAACAGGGTAAGTATCACACTGGACAAGCTTGGATAGGAAACAAAAAGCAGAATGACCACAAACAAGTAACACCTCTGCTTAGTTTTGGCTACAAGACCTGTTCGTTTTTCAACAGGCATATTCCTTGTCTTCAAGTAACACTTGGTTAAGCTGTAATAACAGCAGGCCGCGAACATAACGAGTGCCACAAAACTAGTGCCGACCAGTAACTCGATGTAGATTTCAGGATAGGTGAATCTTGGGAAATAACATCTGGGACTGATAATTAACCGCATTATATTCACCTCCAGCAGCCTAAAGAGAGAGCCGACACTTGTCAGTATCCTCGGCCATGAAATTTCTTCCAAAGCCGAGAATATCTCCCCCATGACCTGGTAAAACCCCAGTAAAATTTTCCCTCGAGCCAGCAGCACGTTGACAGGAGACCGGCCTTTCTTTCGGCCCTTGTGTATTTGCCAAGCGGTGACTATAACGATCAACGCAATGACAGTCAACACTAGAAGGACCTCAAGGAGGAACCACCACCACTCAGGACATTTGAAGCAGTGGTCAAACCACGGGTAAAAAGACGGACTGCACTGGGTGCAAAGCCACCCCGTGTAGCCTTCCGCACAGGTGACGTTAATACCACCCATCTCAGCGTTGACGCACGACTCACTACGAGGACATCGATGGACTTTAGGCAACACGCCTAGAAACCTCGTGGTCTCATTGTCGTATTCGTTGGTCTCTGTGAGCACATTTTGGACGAATTGTTGATAAGATTGATAGTTGTCAGCCCTGACCCCGTCCCAGGTCCACCAGAATCCAGGTAACAGATGTTGGTATTCACCCGAACAGTTGACTCCTTCGTTTGGGCAGAGTTGGCATTCACCGAACCTATCTGTACGGAAGAAGTTATCAAGACAAGGACAAGCACGAAAGCCAGCGTGGAGGCTTTTATTGGTGCCCGTTGGACACACCGTACAGTTGGCAGGACTGGTACCAGGATGGGCCTCTGGTGTAACGTAAGTCCCATTGTTGCATCTTTGGCAATTGATACCTTGAGAGGCGTTCGCTACTTGGCCGGTCTTGATTTGGTAAAATCCTCCTGCATGCCAGGAAAACAAAATGTTGTAAAACTGGTTAATAGCAAATTCATTAGGAATCAAGAAATCGACAAACACACAAAAGAAATGTAAGACCTTTCGAAAACCTCAAAGCCAAAACTAATTAAAAGAGATAAAATATCCACATGTAGTTTATGTCAATAGTTTCCAGACTGATTTAAAAGTTTTTGCTACAAGTGGTGTGTGTTTTCGTGTCAAATGATTATTTCTCCGAGAAAATGTTTGGTAGGTTCAGTTATATCCCAAAGACCATATTTGACTTTTTTTAAGTAGTTGTCCCGCTTTTTCTCAATGTTACTTCCAGCATACGCTTCATGAGTATAGGAATTTACGTCACAGTTCTCTTAACGTTAGACTATTACCAAAGGTAATATCTTTTTCTGTGAGGCTTTATACCTGGAGGGCATGTTATGCAATAGCTGTTTGTCCGCGAAGTTCCAAATGTGCCCTGGGGGCACGGTGTGCACTCCCAGTGTTCTTTCTGGTGCCATCTACAGTTAAATCCCGACTGGGTAAAAATCTCTGCTAGATCCCTGGTCACGATTATCTGTTGGGCGAATCCGTTGCCAACTAATTCACTGCATGAGAATGACAGTTTGGAAGAATTAAAAGATGTCACTGATCTTGGGTCCTGTTTACCAGAGAGGGGCATCACAGTGGGCTTGTTCTGCAACTTTTGCAAACGAGGAAAGTCATATTGATATGAGAAGAAATGTGTCTTGTAGGCTAAGGTGTAGGAAGCATGTCAGCAGTACACTGTTTGCTTAAGTTGTAGTTTCATAATTATTAACAGATATTTCACCCTCCCTCTATTACTCACATTTTGACATCATTTCTGTTCGTTACTGGCGCAAATTCTAAGATGTTCTCGATTGCTCTGAAAAAGAGGAGAATAAATGGTCTGTGATATATATTGTAACTGCAGCTGACACTGTTGTTAATTAAACAGATTGTGATTTTTAATGATTTTAATGATCATGATTTTTAATCATGACCTTTTGTTTTGTTCCAAAGACCCTTGGAATTTTTTTTTAATATTTTTGATATAGATTAGATTAGATAAGATTAAAAAGACAGATTATGGCGAAATATCAAGTTTCATCCGATTATCCTCCCGGTGTCTCAATATTTACTGACATTTCTTCCAGCAGTTTTGTTGAAGGTGTACGGAGGAAGTTGATTTTTACACAGGACCCCACTTTCCACATAAAGTACAAACTTACACGTAACTATCTCTGCCTAGATCTTGCCAAACGGTATCTGGAATTCTCCTCAAATTGTTGCCATATAAAGATCTAAGTTAAAGAAAGAAAAAAAACGGAAAACTAGTTGACGGAAATATATCAGATACTTTTTTCCTGTCAGCCTGGAAGTGAAAGTAATTGATGCGAAGCACCAAGGATGGAGGGAGTTACTCACATGTAATCGAGAGTTTTGTTCCTGGTTGCAAATGACCGCTCCCCTAAGGACGACAGTTGGGACTGGAATAAGTATCTGCCAAAATGATCGAAACAGTTTTGAAAAGGCATTCCGAGAGTACTGTGGCAGTGCATGTGGTGTAATTCGGTAAACACAACGTGCAGTGTCCCTATTCGAGAACTTGGTTAACATATATCCTACTATTCTTCTGAAAAGGTTTTTCTCTCTTCAAAATTGTTCATACTCACAGACGCGTTAGTTTGGTATCGTAAAACAGCCAGTCCACTAGTTCAGTGATTGGATTGTCAAATAGCATTCTGAAGGGAAAATACAAGAATATTCCTGATCATCACAGGTTTTAAAGCTGCAGTTTAAAAGTCGAAAATATAACAACGTCATCCGCAGAGAAAACAGAGGTACCTTGGCATCCTGTTTTTCCTGTGAGGTTTGGCATGGTTTGATGTGATTTTTGTGTGTTTTTGTTGTTGTGTTAGGGTTAGATTCAACTGGGTCGGCTCAGTTTGGTTTGATTTTGTTTTACTTTGTCTGGTATCTGGTTTGAAATTTCCAGCATATTGGAGAATCGCTAATTGCTCACAAAAATCGTAGCGATCGAAGTCCTCTGAACACCTCTTCCTGCAGGACACTGATTCTGTTTCGTTGTAAGTAGAGATTACGGAGGTCTGTCTGTGATCGGAAAAGTCCAGTGGGGATGAAAGTCAGCTGATTGGATGATATGTCCCTAAAATGACACAGAGATGATAGATGATACAAATTATTCGTGCTAAACCCCTTGCTGGCAAAGAAATGTTAATAAGCCATTTAGTGGTCAGTATGATAATTTTCACACAAAGCATGCTTCGTTTTCCAGGCTTTTTAAAGCGAATTAATCTCCATGTGGTCAGTTATGGCCCTCTTAAGCGCACTCAATGGTGCCTTAGCAAATTAAGGTCAAAACTCGGTCAGTGATTTAGCAGCAATCATTTCCTGACAAACATCCCAATGAATGGGAAAACATTTGTCTTGTTAAATCAGTGTGGACTGTCGAATATGCACTAGTTGTAGACAAAGATCAGTGTTCACCAATGGTTCACAATTAACTGTTTGGTGACATACTGTCCAATTGCTGATGTGTGCTTCGCGTTACACAAAATTTGTCCCTTCACAACAGTGACAACACGTTTTTGGTTAACCTACCGAGGTTTTTCATTGAGTTCATCCATGCCCTCTATTAATGGTTGTTTCAGAAAACAACACGAATTCCATTTCCTTAACATATTAACATATCACACAAAATGTAAGGAAAAGCCCATGTACATTTCTCGTGAATAAAAAAAAGAGAGTTTTTGAAGGTCGAAATACTTACAGTGTGAGTATTGAAGTGTTTTGAAACGTATCCTCCGGGAGGCCTTCAGAAACGAGTCTGTTGTGAGCAAATTCACTGCAAAGTGCAAAAGAGTTCAAAATTATCATGTGTTTTTGGTTTAAGAGGAATCCAAATTTGAAATTGTCGCCTTGCATGTGTGTGATTTTTTTTTGTTGAAAACAAAAATTGTTTTGAATGGTTTTAAATTCCCACATTGATGTCCTCAGTTAAATCCGCAAGAAAACCTAAGGAAAATGTAGTAAGCTTGTACCCAAACGCTATTGTTATCTTATATTAACAAGCCACATGAAATAGCCTTAGGCTATACCCTCCTCTGCTGTCAATGCTTGTCTAGAATTTGGCCAGTCGTTCACTATAGCGAGTGTGAACTCGTTGCCAGACAGCGTGGCATTGTGTGGAGCGTATGCCATTCGCTCGTCCAATTAATCCCCATCCCACACGATGATGACGCGTACTCATGAAAATACCTGCTGTTGTTTCGACACATTCATTGAAAATTAATTATGGATTTGCCCTGCCTGACGTGTCCCACCCGAGTACGCTTGTGGTTTTTTTTCGCAACCCGTGGGGACATACACTGAGCATACAGTGTTAAAGTACACGTCTGGCAGGACAAATCCAAAATTAATTTACATCTCACCGGCGCAAATCCAATGATTCAATGCATTCACGCCGCACAAGGCTTCATTACGAGCGATACACAGTCGCTGATAAAACAGCAGCTCAGATCACCGTCTCTATTGCGCCGTCTGGTTCCCGGACCAAACAGATCCAGATTGTATTTGGCATCGGTCAGCGATTGGGAGTTTATCGCTTTAGTAAATAAATGGCCCATATCGAAACCAAAATTTCACGGACTTTTACGAATTGGAAATCTCCAAAAGTAATACATCAGAGTATTAATGGGGTGAGTGATCCATACACGCAAAAGGGGTTTCATAGAAGGCATTTTCGCGAGTCAACACTTTCTGAATGGACCGCTGTGGGGCCTAGGGCCGTTTTCCAGTACTCAACTTCGGCTTCGTCTCAGGCTTCAACTGTTTTTTAACTACCTGACTTTGAAGCTGTAAGCGTACCGATTAGTGTAATAGTGCCACAAAACAAATAAGATGCAAGAGAGCAAAAACTTACAGTAATCCAATTTGATTTTAACGCCTCAGGCCCACAATCGGGGATTGGTTTCGGGGGCGAAGCCTGAGACAGAGATGAAGTTGAGTATTGCGAAACGGCCTACGATACGGAGGGAGTCCAGTAGAATGGCCCCCTGTCTGGGGCCAGGCCTGGGCAAGCCAGGCAGCCGTTGATGTAAACAATCCTTGATGTCTGCCGTCTGGAAAATGTTTTTACACATTCCCATGGGATTAGCCAGACTCTGGCTGGAGTATTTTTTTCTGGCTAAGGGGAAGCCCCTATGTTTACGGCGACTAAACCAGGCTGTTCAGCATGAACATCAGAGGTAGGATATCACAGGAGGTTTTTATAGTTGGCCGTAAACTTTTTTAAAGCAAGAAATTAGCAAAAAGGCTTTCCAAAATGGACGTGGGAGCCCTTTCTTGCAAAAAATTAACGTCCCCCTCGAGGTTTTGATTTCCTGAAAGCAGATCTAAGCCACATTTTTACTCCTAAATATATTTGTTTCTCTCAGGGAGTGTCACAATAACAAAATGAATCAGAAAGCTACAGGTTCGGTCTTTTTCGTGAAAGAAATCTGTAGTATAGGGAGTCTGTGTAGTTTCTCTGTCGGTGGCATCTTGTGATAAGTAAGGTTATCGATTTCGATGAGTGAAAATAAGTGGAAGTCAAAGTTCAACGATTCGAATTGGAATATTTACAACATCAAAATGAAAAGTACGGTACACTAGCAAACTACAAATTAATCGCTACACGTACGTGTAACTAATGAAATGGTACCCAGTGAGACTTCTCTAAGAGCATGTGCTTTCCAGATTTACTGATACATCATGTGGGATATTCAATCTGCTTTTGACACTCATCATGCTGTTAAATGCGCAGTCTCGTTGATTAGATCCACGTAACAGTACAGAACACTTACATCACTCCAATTTCTGTCAAATTTTCAAACATGTTGCTCGGCAGAGAGGTGAGCTCGTTTCTGTCTAAGTATCTGGGAAATGAATAAAAAAATTCTATTTCGTGATTAGTCTTCAAACAATCTTTTTTTTTAAATTCAAATTTCCTTACATTATATTCGGGTTCGGAAATGGACACAACAGTATTAATCTCCAATCTAATACGTACCGTGAATTTCTGTTCCATTAACAACGAACATTTTGAAACAAAACGACAAAGAAACCTGAGGAAATTTTCCCTGTCCGTAATCTGAGAATGTGAATAAAAAAAGATGACTAGCCGAGGAGTATTTTCTGACAGGGATACTATTTACATGTAGGCTGTACATTGGCAGAGGCCATTGTTTCCCTAAATGTAAACAGTGCCCTCTGTTTAAAACTTTTTGAGCAAAAACATTCCTGCCGTACCCAGCTTGTTGCTTGCACTGCCACATTCATCAGCTCATTCCAACATACCAGCCATTTCAGTGTACCGTATTTTAAACTAATTTTGGATTTTTTGGCCTGCCTGACGTGTATTATGCTCGGCCTTAGAGGGCACACACCGAGTATACAGTGTAATAATACACGTCGGGAAGGGCAAAAAGTCCAAAATTAATTATTTCAAGACATAGTCATAGATATCAAGACATAATCACGTACATGTTCCTGAAAGATTTCACTCCGTGAAATGCTCCTGGGGAGACACGCTGTAGCTTGTTTTCAGATAATCTCCTGCAGATGAAACACGCATAGAAATGATAAACACGCATGTTTTAAGAAGCGGCACGAATGATTTGTGATATTACTGTTCAGCCCATTGGCTTCCGTGCCCGATCCCAACACTACGGCAATGTTCACTTGTGCTATCAACTTGATATAATGGCGCAAATAACGTGACATTTTACTTGGTTGAAGGACAACAAACATAACGTAGCTATTAGTTTGAGGGGGATGATTGATATGACAATACATAATGCCATTATACACCAGATTCAACTGCCTTACTTACAGAAAGTTAATGTATTTGTCGCGAGTGTCTTGCTTCGTCTGACTGAGAAACAGCCCGGGTGGAATTTCCTCCAACTTGCAGTTGGCTAGAGTTCTGCATCACGAACAAAGATTATAAATCGTAACAAGACACGTGTCTATCGCTTCAACGAAAAACAACACAAACTTAACACTCGTTAAGAATGAAATGTTAACCTATACTATTTTGACATATGAACGATGCTTACATGAAACAGAGTTTCCATACGCTCCCAAAGGTGTGTGGCCTTAAAACCTTCAAGTTATTAACGTTCATCCACCTAATTGAACAAAATGGAATATAAGACAACAAATCAGTGTTGTTATCGAAACCACCTCAAGACTAGACACAAGACCATGCACAAGTAACAGTGTGCACAGTGACAAAGGAATGCTTTAGTATAAGAATTAAAGGTTTTCATGGTGAAAGAAACTAGATTTATAGTAAAGATTGCGGTAACACCATGTATTTATCTCTTCTTTGAGTATGTGTGGTTCTGAGAAGAACCAGGGAATAACTCGACGTTTCGAACAGTGTACTCTGTCCGTCTTCAGGACACTAATGCTTTAGTGTCAGTTCATTTTTTAATAGCTTGTGACTTGAACTCAGACTGGAGGTCTTGAGTTGGTATCGTGTGGTCTTGTAAATAAGATGTTTTAAAGTGGTCTCAATTCGGCACTACCAATTGAAGTACAGTTGCAAAGTTATTTCTCTACCCACAATAATCCGCAAATATTTCTGTTCTTGACCACTATCACTATCAAACATTAAAAAATAACGACCTTGACTGCTAAAAGGCTATTATACAGTAAACTTGTTGGCATTTGACACGGTCACGTATGTGTCCGATATTTCTTCGGCAGTATATCCGTAGAGGTATTACCATTATCTCTGGAGTTTTGCGATGTTACACAAACTTTACACTCATTAAGAATGAATTGTTAGCCTAAATATACCACCCCTGTCGGTAAACGAGGCTTTCACATCAAACTACCAATATTTGAAACGACATACTTTTAGTCAATTTTGTGATGTGACGCGTTAGTTAATAGGAAATACTCAACGTCGCAAAGCTTCAAAGTGAGCGTTTTCTCTAAACAATCATGTTTAATAAAGCAAACTTCAAGGCCATAAAATGTGGGTACGAAATTATGCAAACTGATCTTTTCCGGCAGGAAATAAATGAGAGAAAAGAAAACAAAGTAGCCAAGATTTGACCCACGGACATCTTCCTTGCTTAGCCCGTTCCTTTCTATAACCCACAACTTTTACGAGCCATTTTTACTGACTGGTATTTTTTTCTTTAATATGATTTACCATAAACAACTGTACTGCCCGGTTGCATAATCTTGGTTACTTCTTTTAAATGCACACTTCCATGTACAGGGGCATTTGGTATACAAACCTCGTTTATAAACAGCAGTATAAGTAGTGGGACTTGGTGAGAATCACCTTAGAATTATTGCCCACTGACGTAAGCTCTTTTCCTATTCGAAAGATAACATTGAGACTGTGGCCAATTCAAAACACAACATTTCTTGAACTCATCATCGTAGCTACGTAATTCTATTACCAACTTCAGTATGGAAAGTTGGGCCAATAAACTGTCCACTTTTAGTACGAAACTTTTTTTGTGTGTATTTTATTATAACAAATACGTAATGCTGAACTTGCAAGGCAGTAAATTGCAGTCCTCTTGTGTTGTCTGGTCCAAGTTCTTCGAGTGTGTTGTGATCCAACGTCCTGAAATTTCAGATGGGTAAAATTTGCTTCCAATTAGTGTTTGTAAAATCGTTAGGGTGCTGTCCTTTTTTTTCTTTGCAGCGCATCACATGCAGAATCTCTCGCAGACTGTCCACCAAATTTAAATCAACAATATTTTGAAGAGGAAAAAAGTCAGTGTATACTCAACTCGATGTTGTACGGTGGACCAGTGACAGAAATGAGATCACAGTTCGTTTGAACACAATATGTTAATAGCATCGCTGCGGCATCACATTATCTTCTAATATTGTTTGCCATGATTTGGGCGTTGCGAATAAGCCTTTGCGAGTTACATTTGAATGAACTCTGGTACACTGAGTTCTTTATATTCACGTGAACATAAGCAGTGAATTCTCCATGCTAAAGAAACTGTTTTGCCATATCTCGTTATACCCAACAAGAAATGAGACTGAGGGGTACCCCCCAACTTGTCCAATCCCTATACACATTCCAGACTATTGTTACTTAACACATCCCCCAAGATGTCTGAAAGGAATTCCCCAGATTCCTGCGAAACAATGACCAACACAAAGCAGGGGGGGTTCTCTCCGTCTCATACCTTGCTGCATATGTATCTCGCGATTCGGGGCAAGCGTTTTCTTAGTTGCATAAAGAGACGCCTTGCACCAATGCACTGTTTTCAATGGATAAGAATTGTACAAAGGAACCAGTCCATTCCATAGATAATGGCCATTATGCAAAAGCTTGCTTGCAATCACGTGGCATAGCAACGGTGTCTTAATTTGGGGAATTCAACTTGTTATGTTTATGTGCAATCAGATAACTCAGTGCACCAGATTTGATTCAAATTTAACTCGCAAAAGGCTTATTATGCAGGTTCTCTAATTAATAAATAATGTGAAATACACGCACAATGGTATTCAGCTTATAATTCATGCTCCAGCAAGATATTTGTCTTAATACGTCAGTGTTAGGGGTGTTAGCGCAAGTGGTTAACTTTGCATTTAAACGGTGTCTCTTGTCCTTCTTTTAAATTGCCCCTTCACTCGAATTTGCTCATTCATTATGGAACGTCCGGAATTAATAATTAATAGTTTCGTTCACACGGCACGCCGTCAACATCGGCGTGTCTAAAGGAATCGCGTATCGGTTTTTATAAGCGTCGGCAATTGCTTTATCTTTACCGTTGTTTGCAGCTTCGTTTTTATCGCCAGCACCGAGTCAGATCTTGGCCACGTTTTCCTTTTCCAATCAAAAGTACGCCATGTTTTTAGTCTGCGACAGGGGTAGCCAATTGTCCTTAAAATTGTGAAATACGTCCGCATCTCGGTAACTTACGATTTTGTTTCCTTGCAGACTCACGTTTATTTCCGAAAGCAGGTTTCGCGCCACGTTGTTATACACGGTACGGTTGTCGTCCGAGGCGCTGTCTAGGTCCAGTTTAAAGGCCAGTTTGGCGGTGCCGGATACAATGACGTCGTCCGTGCCTAGGGCCGGGAATTTTACGTTTAACGTGTGACCCGCGGCTATGGTACTCGGGTTATGTGTAATTGTGACTTCTTTTCTCTCGCCTTTGATCGCGCGAGGAACTTTAAGCCTGCGACTCGGGTTTAGGTTTTTGGTGTATTGTTGTGACATATTACTTTTAATATAAAGTAGTTTTATTATACTATTTTTATTTACGATTCTTATTTTTATTTTATTGAAATATTTTAAAAAGAAAAGAAAACGCGATTAACGTTAAACCCCCTGCAAAAACAGGTTTTTGTATTTTTCACTTTGGATCTCTAAAACCATATCACCGATGTGACCTATGTCTGCACGCATGTCACCCAGCATCTCCTCGATATTACTTAGGTCTGCTTGAATTTCCGACAATTGATCTTTAACTTGATCTTTATTTTCGCTATTCATTTAATTTAACCATATTTTAAAAATGGCTAGTGCTTTAATGATGGTGGGAGGAGCGATAGTAAACGCCTTGGCATTCACGGGCTCAAATTTTTTATTTAGCAGTTTATCAAAAAGTAAATTCGACAAAGAACGAAAGCGTAAGGACCTCGCGTTGGAGCAATTGGCGCAAGCGAAGGAATCCTGGGAACAAAACCGCGTACACATGCTAGACTTTTTAAACGAACGAATGCGATAAGAACGCGCGAGTCAGCAGACATTTGTAAACCTAAATTATCCGATTTATACGAGCCTTCTGAAGATCAAAAGATTCGCGAGTTTGTTTGGATTATATCCGGGACGGCCTTGGTCGGTTTCTTAGCGTATCGATTTGCATAACTTTATTTTAAAATGGAGGAAACTTTAAAAAAACTATTTTACAGCCCACAGGATTACTGGCCGGGAGAAAGCGCGGTCGATCATCTACACGAAAAGACCGGTGCGAACAAATCAGTTATCAGAAACTGGCTAAAAAAGCAGGCCCTTTGGCAAATATATTTACCAAAACCAAATTACGTACCCAGACCTACATCAGAATCGGTCGAACCTAATTACGCGCATCAAATGGACGTTTTGTTTTTACCCTGGGACCACGTTAAAAGAAAAACATTTAAGTACGCTTTGACCGTGGTAGACGTGGGTTCCCGGTATAAAGAAGCCGATCCGATGACCAGTAAAACCGCCGGGCAAGTGAGTGAAGCAATAAAGAAAATTTACGAGCGATCACCTCTGACCTGGCCCAAATTCGTAATGGTAGACTCGGGATCTGAATTCAAAGGCGAGTTTAAAAAGTTAATGGTAAAACACGGGGTAGAAATTCAAGTGGGTGTGCCGGGTGTTCACAGATCTCAAGGGATCGTGGAAAGGTTTAACAGCACTTTAGCCGAGCGTTTATTCGGCCATCAATACGCTCAATACGTTGAATGGGTAGAACGTTTGCCCCAAGTCGTGAAATCGTTAAAAGAGGAAAAAACGCGTTTAATCGATGCCGTTCCTGCAGAAGCTATAAAATTAGCGAGCGTAGCGAGCCAAACACCGAGTGCACCTGTAAGAGAATATAAGTTAAACGGTAAGATCTCTACCCGCAGAGAACTTCCTCCAGACGCGGTCGTTATTTATATTACCCGGGTGAGCAAGAGGGTGGTACCATTAGAAGGGCGACAGATCCGGTCGGGTCCGTGGACGTTTACCAAATTGAAAAGCGCACAAGTCAATTTAAACGGGTGAATGGTAAACGGATAAAAACGGGTCCAACTTTATACTATCTATTAAACGGGCCAAATAAGAGTTTCGTCAAAGAGGAACTTCAGGTCGTACCCGAAGACACGGAATTAGGTTCGCTTCGCTCCGCTCACTCGATTCGCTTATGTCCGTAAGCTAACGTATCGATTCCATTCGGCAATATATAGCGCTTTGTGTCCAACGGCGAGAGACTCAGTTTGTTTTGCGACAGAGTAAACACCCGATGTTTATCTGATTTCAATAGCTGCTGTTTATTGAAATGAGAAACCTGGTCAAATAGGCAGCTTTTGTACATCTCATGGGTTAGGGTCTTTTGAGTTACTACTTTTGTTACCCCTTTCGCCTTCTTTAAATTTTGATCGACCGTCAAAATTGAATACATTTTTGGTCTAATGCAAACGGCTTCTAAAATTGTTTTGCCACCAAAATTCGTCTTTCATTTTGCCTATGACTTTTTTATTTTTGGTGTTGTAAAGTTGATGATCGGGCGGGTAATTACTAAAGTCAAACAAATTGCGCTTTTCGTTTAGGTAGCCGTTTAAATCGTGTGAGCTTCGCTCGATCTGAACTAATGGAGAATCAGTGTCCGTGTAAAGTAAATTTACTTTGTCACCAAAATTTACTTTTAGCTCGTTGTAGTAGAAATCGTACATCAACGTTTTTGATATATCGAGCACGCTTACGCCACAATATATTGGCTTATTTAATTTTGTTTTGGTTGGTACATCTCCACAAACGAAAGCTCGTAGTCCTCAAATGGTACCGTCGATTTGTAATTTGGTTTATAAGTTAATTTTCTGTATTTGTCAGCGTCTTGTACATCCCTCAATAAATGACCGTCAATTCGATATCTGACATTTTCCATCGTCTTGCCAAAGACCGAGTTGTTCACCAATTTGAAAAAGTCTTTCTCAAAATCAGACTTGGCCAATTTGCGCAATTTTGTGTTTTTGTCAATATAGCTTTTCATCCACGGCTTTTGACGAAATTTCAATACTCGGTGAACTTCTTTGATCCACAACCCTAGTTTGAGATATTTTTGCAATGTACGATAGTGAACCACGTATTTTTCTTTGGTGTTTAGAGTAGACACGAGTTTGTCTACCGAGGTCACTTCGCTCACTTCGCCATTACCAATTAAATTTTGTTGATAGCTTGAAAGCCATTCGTTTGGTACCGACATATTTTCGGGTGCAAGTGAAAAGTCATTATGTTTGTCATGGTGACGTTCCGGGTGATCCATAGTAATCTCAAACATGTAACCGTAGTCGTCAGTTAGTCGCAACTCTTGGATGTAATAGTACGTAAATTTTTCTAAGTCTGTTTCCCAGGTAAATTCCCCTACAGGCAGATATTTGCTCATCACCCAGCCGTATAAATTATTTGCGTCTAGGTACATGATCTGTGACTCTGGCTTATTTGGGTCATAATCAGGTAGTTCTGGATTATTGGCCTTTGCATATCGTTTGGCTCCTACAGAAGAAACCCCACCTCTTTTTGCCCTTTCAAAGAACAAGTGCTTATCAATGTCTGTCAGTAGGTCCAATTGTATACCGGAATGCTTTAACAATGCATCCCACGACAGACCCGGTGATGTGTAATAGTTGGCTGGGTCAAGGCCGTAGTTCTTCTTGCAGACTTTACGGAAGTTCTCAAAAACAGCCGCTAGCAATAACACGTCCGTTTCTACGTATAGGTCATGGTAGTCGCCTAGGTTTTTACAGCCAAAGGTTTGCCATACTTTTTCCATGCGGGTATGTTCTTGCTCGGTCACGGTGGACTGCTTCAGAGAGCTATAGAAAGCGTCTATAGGCGGGAGTTTTGTTTCTTGAAATCGATCAAAGGAATCGATATGCTCATAGGGGTAAATTCCTTTTTCCAACAATAAATTTGTGTTATTTGGAAACCTTTCACATAATAAGTTAAAATCATCGGGTGAACAATTTTTAACCAACCGATCTAGCGAAGCCGCCAGGAAATGAAATGAGTCTAAAAACCTGAGTTGGCCAAAAGAAAACGAAATTTAATTTTCAGTATTTTTAGCGATCAACTTGATTGATTTTCCGTAAAATTTGTGGGCGCCTTGCATGATTAAATGTGCGTCGTATTTTTCTAAATTATGTAAAATCACCGAAATGGTTGTTTGATTGACCACTATTCTTAACTTGAGATTACACCTGGCATGCGCTGGGCCTCGGTACTTCCCCGTCACGTGACAATGATCTCTGACCTTTCTAAAATTATTGATGGGCTTTTTGCAATCTAAACATACCCATTCTCTGAACCCGGCTTCATTTTTATGACAGAAATCAATTTTGTCAGCTTTTGTTTTTGGTTCATTTGGAATATCACACTGGCAATGAGATTCTTCTATTTTCTTGTCTATCAACTTTTCGCAGATCCAACAGCTTTACATTTTTCTTAGATTTTTTGTAACTCGGGTGACCAGATCAACTTCGCTTTATTTTTAAACGTTTCGTTGATCTTGGATGCTTCCTTAGAAAGTGACCGTACAAAATTAACAGCCGCGTCATCACCCCTGTACGTTTGATTTGAAGTACAAATCCCGTCGCATCTGACGACCACGTATGAGTAGCCACAAGGCTTGTGAATCTGTGTGAGAGTGTTTGTATCTGTCGGCGGTAGTTTTTCTAAAACAGACTCAAAATCGGCGTAAATGACAAAAGGCGCGTCTTGTTTATTTTTGTAATTTTTAAACTTGAGTATATTTTCGCATTTGACCGGCAACTCGACCGTACATGTGGGAACGTTTAATCCTTGACAATCTTCTTTGTGTCTGGTTAACTTTTCTTCCGTTTGGAAATGCGACATGCAATTGAAACACCAGTGTTTTTGGCCGTTGTGATGATCGATATCACTCGTCAACCGAGAAAAGTTTTTAATCCAACAGTAGTGATTTTCTTCATCTCGGGTAAAATAAAGTAAATTGATTGGTTCTTCTGGACGCTTGCTTTTTAAAAAAATGTAAAGACCGTCTTTTTAGTGTAACCAAACACATTGATTGCCAAGTTATTTTGCGATTCGATACGTGGGATTTGTGAAATCGGTGTTGGAAAGCTTGTGTTTGTAAAATTTAAACCATCTGACGCCTTCGGCATGTAAGTTGAAGGCCGCTCGTCATGTATTTTATATTTTGGATTAACTTCAATTTGGGTTTTGACGTCGTCTGAATATAACTTTAAAGCTGCCTGCAACGCCCATCGGATACATTCCTGATCTTTATTTGGACGTTTATGATTGCTTTTTTGTCTCCCAATTCTTTAGGCAACGGAATGTAAGAAGAACCCGCTGGATTATATTTAACCACGTTGATGTAGAAAGCGACAACTTTGTCAAAGATCCAACCCGAGCCTTTTTGTGTATGAGCCTCCACCTCTTTTTTTTGTTTTTCCCTCTGTTCAGTGAGTGCGTTTTTAACGTCGGCTTTATTTGCTACTGCATCGTTGTCGCTTGGAAAGGGAAATACGCCAAATTCGGTTTTTTCGGGTTTTTCCAATCTAAATTGAACTTTTAGAGCCGTTTGCAATTTGTACGAGCCAATTTCTTTTAGTTCTTCCAAAGCTTTTTCTCGATGAAAGTTTTGTAAAAATCGAAAACGTTTATCAAATCGTATTCAAAGAAACGGGGTATTAATTCCCAATTGCGAAAATTACCCTGAAAGCGCCTGACGTTTCTAATGTCGACTTCCGCAATTTCCTCGGGCTGAGTGTAAGCTTTAATCGCTTCAACAAAGTCCTGTTTGACGTATCTGTTTTTGTTTGCAAAAGGAATATTATATTTTTGAACCGTTTTCAACAGCTGCCGATATGACTGACACGGGAGGTACCTAAATTGTTTTTGATCTGCCCGTATGGCTTCAATAAGCTCGGGTTTAGTGTGAGATTTACGGGTTTTGGTTGTTTTTGGTGCCGGTAATGGGATGTTATACCGCTTGACAAAATCTTCTAAAAACGCCTTCTTAAATCGATTAAAGGTCAATAGTAGAGGTCGGTGTTGTGGGTTGCTCATGTCTCTATTTATATGTAGGTCTCTAAAAATTTTATCATTTTTTCTATCGACTTGACTTGACATGTTTTTTTATATATTGTTATTTTTATATATAGGTCATTTATTTAAGGCGGTTGTAAACAGCGCATTTTGCTTTGAACAGAGCTACGCTTTAAGTAGAGGTCACGAGTTCAGGTCGGGCAAGTCTCAACTTGTAGCAAGGGGAAGTCCCTTTTTTGTTTGTGAGTGATTGCTGGTGCGATCGGTACTGGTCACGAGTTGTTTACAGGAAAAATACGCTGGGGTCAAAAGTTCAAGGTGAGTGGAAATCCCCGGCGCGTGTGGGTGAAAGAGATTTTGGCTCAGAAGGTGTATATTCACCCGGTATTTTGGGGGCAGGATTTTGGGGTCGATGAGGTACCCAGGGAAAATTGTTAAAATCTGGAATTCCAGATTTTTAGGGGATTCCCCCGATTTTTTAAGTCGATGTACTACCCAGGGGTTTTTGCTGAAAGCAGTGAAAAAGGGGGTGTGGGCCAGAACTCTCCATTTCCCCCTACTAGAACAGCGCATTGCACGCGGCGGGGTTTGGTATGAATCGTGCAATACAGTTATCTATCACGCTGTTTGTTGCCCAAGGATTGACAAATCAGAATTGAGAATTCAAGTATGGTTGAAGATAAGTAACCTTTATAAACACAGATTCTTATGTCACATACAAAATTTTCAGTGAGTGCTGACTTACAAATTATAAATATTTCTTGGTCCTTCTAACGCCTCAGGCTGCATTTCCGATATCTTATTATGCCCCAAGTCTCTGTCAATTGTAAAAGGAGAAAGGGAACAAAAGAAATACGCTGAATTTATCAGGGGTAAGCTCATCCTGAGATAATTTATCGAGAGTTGAAAACACTTTAATTACAAGTGCAAAATTGCCCAATCCCCAATAAACAGAGAAGGGGGGGGGGTGATTATAGCCAAAATTCATGCGCGTCCTCGGGTCTAGGTCGCTCATAGCGACTCTGTATAAGGCTTATGGAGGCTCTTTAGTGTATGGAAACATACCATCGATTATGATACTCTGCCAGGTGGACGACATACATGAACAGTTAAGAGCACCTGACAATCGTACTGCTGATAACCTCAAGTATTCAAATTTTATCAGTTGAGGAATTTCAACCAGCAGTGATTGAAATAATGACTGAGATAATATCGTGGTTGGTAAACCTTAGACTTAATGACAAGTTGGGGTGTGTTTGCTTTCCGTGAATTAAGGCCGAAATTAGCACGGCCCCATAAGTAAAATGACTGGCTTAGTTTCGACTGATGTAACTTGATGGACCTATAAACTGCAGGGCACAGCTCAATGTTGCGCTGCCTTTGAACACCACCGTGTTGCAAAGTTCAAGACCACACCATAACACGACATCTTGGATTAACTTTTTGTGCATACTTACAGATGAATCAGGTCAGTGCTCTTTTTGAAGGTGCCTGTCTCTAGGACTTCCAGGTTGTTCTCCCTGAAATTACTGTGAATGAAATTTGCGTAATATCGTTGAGATATTCTGCATTGGAAGAGGAATTTTGGACAGAAACGTAAAAGCCTACAGTGGTGCAATTCCGCGGAGGTACGGTGTAAGGTTTCAATTGCCGGGACTGCTCCAGTCAGTGTCCAATCTTGTATATGTTCATTCCCAATTCGAACGACACCAGCCAGAGCCGCATTATCCAATAGGCATAGGAGGTACTCACCAAACCGAGGCGATATTTCTCCAACGAAGATCGAATTATAAACTGGCTACACTGTTTGACTTGTTAAATTTCACCAACAGTTGTGTACCCCACGTATATTTGAATCACTTACCAGTGGGGTAACTACGGGGGCAGGTTCCCCCTGCGAATGCCCGTGCCCACTGGGTGCCCCCCTTAAAACCCATGAACAACCTCTGCTGCAGCTCACTGTCTTTTGATGCCCCCGTGAAAAAGTGTTTGTACCTTGGGGCCCCCTCGGAAATAGTAGCCCTAGTTATGCAAGTGCTGGTCACTTCGTTTGTGCGCATGCACACTGAATCACACTAAAAGCCAAACGCCAGAAAAATGGCTGTTGACTCAGGCAGGTTGACCCTAAAAGTAAAGGATCAACATCGATTACGCTTACTGTTTCCGCCTCATTTCCACACAGAATTTAAACACTCAAAGTCCCTGGGTTTCCAGGGGAGCGGAGAGATCGTTAAACATCGTGGAAAGGGTATAAATACATTATTTTATGGGTAAATTGGGCAAATGGTTTTGTTACCCTCGGGCGGTAAATAATGGCGGACTTATAGCAGTGTGCTCAGACAAGTCTGGTTTGTATATACATGTATATATAAATATATGTGTATCGACGTTCATGGTACCGAGACCAAAACTATGAGAAGGATCTACGGTGGAGTAATTATGTGGGGTTATGTAGTTTAGATCATTTAATTGGAGGAAGTTACTGGTTGCGCATAAGTGTACATTACTTGCATGTACATGTACAGGCACGGGGCAAATTGTGACATGTAAATTAATGAGACGGGCACATGTACTTGAGGATTAAGTGACATGTAAATCCCTTGCTTATTGGAGTTGATTATTGCTTTAATTTTGAAATTGTTGGAATGAATGGACTTCAATTATATTAGATTCTATCTCGAAGGTACAAAGTAATTAGAGAGTAATCTTCCCAGTACTTGAGGGATATTGATTTATCATCTTTATTCCAATGTACATGTAGTTTTAGGATTGGATAATGACAATAGGGTCAACTCTTTGTTATTTCCATCAGGAGGAAGTCCACAGTGTGAATTTAATTTTCTTGGCCATTAATCAATTTGGAAGGATGAGTAGATAAACTGTTTTTCCAGACATTTCCAATTTCATCATTTTAGGGTCAAACTGTGCCATTTCAATACATTCAGATTATACATGTATAACTCCTGCCATTCACCTAGAAGGTACAATTAAGTTAAGTTGTGTTTCTTTTTCTTTAAATTCCTGTTTGCCGTCGCCGCTGTTGGCCTGTCTACTGCTGAAATGTAAATAGCAATAACACCAGCAGAGATCCGAGCCCAGGGTGTTCTGGGGTGCCTGTTCATGCGCACCCCCCACCATATAGCGCCCCTCCCACACAATGAAAAACGAAGAAGAAAAGGTTTGTTTCTTAGAATAAATAACATTTTGTTCAAAAGAGGTATTAGTCTTTCATGTTGCATCATGGTTATTCGAAGGTAAAACTGACAAAATTGTGAAAATTAGATAATTTAGGTGAAACACGTAGCTTTTATATAATTATGGCTTGTCTTAAAATTTAAACACACTACACCTTCATTTTTTTTTTCAGGGGGCCTTTCTTACACAGAACCTTAGATATCTGCACCATTTGAAAGATTCAGGATAATTTATTCACACACGAAGTCCTAAAGAGGTAATAGCAGTGCAAATCCCGTACAAGTGTCATGACCGATATGCTTCGTCTGCTCTGAATAATTTTTCAGACTGACAACCATAATGTCACTATTGCGCAGGCGCGAATACACAACTAAATCATGGTGCACGCACAGTCTATGGGGACAAAACATACGTGACCCAAAGACGACTTAGCTGATGACGTGCTATTGCAAAAATTGGGGGATGGATTTTGCGAAACACGTTGGCTCCAAAATAGCGCCTTGAAACAGCCAGAAATATGCATGTCTCGATATCTTAAGCGTGTTTCTCCGAATTTCCGCTTGCTTAAAAGCTTCAAACTACAGCTTCCTTATTGACTTTGATAAATCGGTTTTAGCCGAACACCGCACTTACACTGATTGGAGGTGGATTCCATTTTTCACGATGGGCTTAATGTCTTGTAGTCGATTCCCTTCCGCATGACTGTAAAACACGAAAACGTTTAGATTGCTTCTTAATTAGACTCCTTAATTAATGCTCACACTTAAAAGCACACCATTCTCCCTCATCCCATCAACCAAAACTGTTATTCTTAGTGCTCTGTATAAAGACTTTTACAATTGTGATTTTTCCTGTGCGCAGGAGTAAAAAATGATTATCAACACGATTCAATGTGATTTTCTGAAGAAAAAATGAACAAAGCCAGAAAAGCTGAGAGAAAATGATCAAAATTACACCCATGTACATTTTCAGTGGGCCCTGCCGCTAAGGCCATTTGTGCGCATGCTTGCATAATCATGAATTTTTAGTGAAAGGTCTACTGAGATATATCCTCAGATCTCCGTTTTCAGTGAGAACAACGCAGATCTCTATGCGGATAAAACCGCTTTTACAGGCAACAACAAAATAGTGGGTTACTCCATTTTGTCAAGCAGGGAAAACGGTTGACTGGAGGGACCGTGACCTAACTTTGGCTCATATTAAATTGGCATGTGTTTCAAACAGATGAACGTATAAACCTTTCGATGAAATGTTATTACTTTCCAAAACCAAAACCAAACCCCAAACCAAAACCAAAGCCCAACCCCAACCCAACCCAACCCAACCCAACCCAACCCAACCCAAACCCAAACCCAAACTTATAACCATATTACATTTTACTTACAGAAGTCTCACGGACTCCGGCAATCCAAAGGGTTTCTCGATCAAGTTGTTGGTTAAGTTTCTAAGTGGGAAAATAAAGCGAAACGACGGATCCCTTGTCACTGCAACCAACTGTGCTATTGGGAATGAGGGACAGTGTGAATGTGGAACTATAACCTTTTCAGAGCGGGAAAAGGACACATTTAACAAAAGGGGACGTGAAACGTAAAAGATTGGGCACTTTTTTGAAACAGCAAACCAAAATCAAACAAATTATAAATTCCTTTCAACATCTTATAGTAAGGAAATACGCGATCAAAGAGTCTGGTGCTGGTTGAATACAGGCGATTCACAATAGTGCCCCTCCAAGAGTATGCAATGCGTTGGCCAATCACAACACGCGAAATCTGTCGACCCTTTCCACACGCGCATTGGGTCGACAGATTTCGCACGTCGTGATTGACCAACGCGTTAAAACCTCCTGGATGCGCACGATTGTGAATCGCTCGTATTGAAATTATGATTTCGGTTTTCATCCGTTGTACATTACTCAGATGGCCTCCCGCATTAGTTCCCTTATAACAATAAGTACTAGGCCCACAAAATCAAATTCGAAACTTACATTTTGATCAGGGACTTGAATTCCAGCAAACTATCATAAGGTATCTCATGCAAGAAATTGTCTCCCAGTTCGCTGTTTAAAGAGAAGTAAGAACTTTAATGCGAAGTAAAAAAAAAAGTTAGGAATCTGAGTGTCCGAACACCTGTTTGTGACTTGCCAACTACGAGCACACAAGCCTTTGAACACCGATGCCTACAATTCGTGATGTACTTCCTCTTTGAATCTCGTGATTTCAGACTTGGTTCACCAAACATTAATTTATGTACAGACCTCTTTTTTTCACTCTTTGTGCATTCAGATAAATTTTCTTTTCTTCAAAACGCACCTTTTCTTGCCATATTTGGTATTTAAGAAGGAGGTATACTTTCATTTTGCAATCAGTTGTGCATGTACTATTATTTTTGCCACTTTGATAATTGAGCGATATATTTTTGACATTTTATTCCTCTTGCTTTTAACGCCAACCTTTTCTTTGCCGATCCCTGGTAGGCCTATTAACTGCCACTGTCAAGTGAAAAGATACTTACAGCGACACAGTGTCATTGGGGATGCCCGAGGGTAGTTCTCTGAGGCCTTTGCCCGTACATATGACGGCGTGCAGATGCTCGATACACTCGCACACACCACAGGCGTCCCCCGTTGAGTTCATCGCGACCACCGAGGCCGCGAAGGTGAAAAGTAGTACCAGACAGACCATGATCGACGTATCCATAATATGTCCTCCGTCTGCGTTAATGCTGCTAACTAAAAAGCGAGGCGTTTTTATACGGCGTGCAGGTGGCATGATGCGATCACAAATTTACTGCAGGCATCGTGTTTAGAAGGGTATTCCCCTTGTGTCTACCGTTAATGTCGTTGCCCGAAAGCTTATTTTTCTACAAGTTTCTATGAATATGTTGTGTTGTTGTGATGTATTGACGCGTTTACCTGGTGTTTTGCAATCACAAAGAACTTTCCTGCAGGTGTTCCAGTACAGGACGGGAAGGGTATTCCCTTTGCGTCAAAATGAATTGTTCAATTGAAAGTAAAATGCCAATACACTGCAACGGTATTGTCAATGCGGGAGTTATTGTTCCATACACCAATCTCATGCTTCGTGAGAATCTGTGAGGCCCGCGTTTCACACCAATCCGTCTCTGGCAATTCTGTTCCATAAGCGTTGGAAGGTTCTGGAAACTAAAAGTACAGGTGCAACAATTTCTGGATGACAGAAAAACCTGTCATCCTGACCAAGCAAGTGCTTGAGAGCTGAATCTAATTCCAGAAAAGACATTTTGTGAACTGAGTCTACTGTTCAGTAATTTGAGGTTTCTATTCCACATATTTTCGCGACGAGAATCAACTTGCGTCCCTCGCTGTTTCGCCTGTTTCCAGCAATTCGTTTAAGGTGAATTGGACCAGGGTTCCAGCTTATTTGCTCTGTCAAAGTTTTTTTTTTGCCATCCGTGGAGACGGTGGGGGTCTGTCGTTGCGGAGCCCGCAAAAGTCTTCGCCTGCACGATAGTCTTAAGAATCTTTCTTACTTTTCTTACGCACTAACATCACCCAATAAAGGCACACTTTTGTTAAACCGTATTGCTTTTGATGTGTTAAAATTTTTAATTATCTAACCACATTGTTTCTTTGAGCATTGTAATTTCTTTTTGATTTTCTGTTGCATCCATGAAAATTAAAGCTTTTGGGATCATTTGCATTTACTAATAGTTTAGAGATTTTAGGGGATATGGAGAAGCGCTGCAAAAGGGAAAACATACCTAGACGATCTTCCTCCTATATGTATTACACCTACTGTGTAATGAGTGTAGACTGTGCATTTGGTGTCTAAATCAAATCTAAATTAAAAATTACATAGAAAACAAGAGAAACTATTCATGTAAGTATGAACAATACCGGTAGTGAATTATAGTGAGTAATATTTATGCTAACACCGGAAAGTCATCCCCGACCTGGTTAAGATACAGATTGATAAATGGGATTCATAGAAGAAAAAAAGACACAGTGGATTACAACTTTACGAACTTTACCGAAATTTAAAGATCAATTCGGTTCGTTTTTCCAACGAACCGTTTTTTTCAGGTCAAAAGTGACAAAATGGTCTGGAACGAATTACATACTTTTGCCAAGCTGCATGGACCATGTCAAATCGTATCGTATAGTCTACATTCACCAAGTTCGTGAGGTACAAAATGTGCAATCACACAATCGTAATTGGATTCACTTGTAAGTTGATTATGTGTAACCTTAAATTATGCATGTTGTTAAACATTATATTGGTTCTCAAGTGAAGAGGTTCTGTAGCTCTATGGTTCGGCAATGTGCACAAGGACCTATCCCGTAAACCATCTACACTTGCTTCGTGTAGCTTGTGGTAAAATAACCTTTCGGGAACGTTCAGTGCAACCTCGGATCCCATGTGCGTGTACGTCTTCCACCAATTGCGGAGTGCGTTGCATTGCGTTATTGCGCAGTACCGCTTCATACTGGTCACGTTGGCTTGTGATTAGTTTGATGGCAGATTGGAGGCGATGAAGAATTTAAAAAAGGAATATTTGGAATTAGTTGATTGAGGGAGTACTGCGGTGAAGGGCTGTAGGATTTTGTGGCCCATGTATTGGTGGCGTACATGCACGTGGCGTGGCGGCGTGCTGTCTGCCTGTACGGGTGCAGCTATGGTGAAGGATAAATTGTGTATTACACTGGTCTTAAGGTTTTCCTGGCAGTGAGGAATAATTCAACTGGAAATGGATAATTGTTTAATGAGGGTTGTCAACGACCTTTCTTTCTGTTGAACTAGAATGTCTGCGTAGGTTATACTGTATACTGGTGCATTTAGGGACATTACGAATGACAGTGTGTGCAAGTTTGGTTAGCCAGTGGCCGGGGTTGGCTTGAATACTTGCGTTTCTTCCTTGATGCCCAATATAGACACTGTGCCTACATAAGCACACTGTAGTCACGGTACCCTTCCCTATAGCCGAGTTTAATGACATATTGTCGTGTTTGATAGGTCATTGTACACAAAGATGCCCAGTGGCCGAGCTTACCCTGTAAACCATCTTTGTCAATATGCAACATAGGCGCTGTGCCCTGGTCTCTGAAAACTGAGGGTCCTACGAAAACTTGAGGGCTCTTAAAATAGCAAAGTGAAACAGAGGCAAACGCGTGAAGTGTCTTAATAGCTTCACGGTTTTCACAGAATTTCCAGTTGTTGAAGCTTTAGCCTTTGTTCAGCACAGCAACGTAGGCCTGAAGTAATGAGGCTTCAACTCTACCCAGCTCTATGAAATTGGTGATAGTAGGCCTATGCGTAAATCAGAGAATGGCTTACGAAGCTGTTATGCTGGGGCGAAACGGAACACTTGATACGGCCCTGCGCTGCTGAGAGCTAAAAAAAGGTCGGTGACGTGTTTTTTTTTTTTTTTTGATTCCGGTACAACACAAGATATATTTGAGGACACTACCAATTAACATAGTTCTGGCTCAATACTGCACTTACGCTAATAGTAGATTGATATCATTTTTCACGATTGGCTTGATGTCTTGTAATCGATTCCCGTACGCGTTACTGCAAAAACACGAAAGCGAATTGTTGGTGCTTTAGATGTGAATGCGGCACCAAAACCAGTCTGGTTCCACTCATCGCAACAACCCTGGCTGTACTTGTATGGAAAATCATGGGCATAAAGCATTAAGATGGCGATAAATCTATTGTGTTCACCGAAGGCATTTACATGAATTTGAGAACGCATTTTGGTGGCGTAAATTCACTCCGTACAGAAACATAATCAAACAGGTAACAGACGTTAGTTCAATTCTTTGTTATGGTCTGATTACCTCTTGTTTCCCAGTGTACTGAGTTGTTGATTGTTTTTCTGGTAATAAATCACTTGTGCTTACTTGGTACCAGTACGATTACATTTAATATTAATATTATGCACATACGTGCAACGAGGCCACTGTTCGTCTACTATGCTGCCCGAGAGAACATGAAAGACCAAAGGAAGGTCATACTTCTCGAGGTCGAAGGTATATGATACGAACAACAAAATGTTATTACTTTGTGCAGTAGCTTATAACCATGTCACATTTTACTTACACTATTCTAACAGACTCTGGCAATTCAAAGGGTTTCTCGATCAGGTTGCTAGTAAGGTTTCTGGAGATGAAAAGGAAGCCAAACGGTACAGCATCTCTTATTACCACCAACCCTCGTAGTGAAATGTTGGGAGGCGTCAGTGGAATGTAGAATGAAAATTGTCCAAAGTGGGAATACATGGTAAAGGTTTTCCCGGGAAAGAAAAGGGCAGTTAAACGGACAAGGCCAAATTAAATGGAAAACACGGGGAAAAAACTCCTACTCCATGAGAAGAACAAAAAATGTACCAGTTTCAAGAAGACCGATAAATTCAATTTCTATTGGTTTTAAGAGACCGTCCCGTTGGTTGGCTTACATAGCGGGCCTAGCGGTTGACTAAGTACCTGCTCGAATGAGGCACGTTTAACATAATCATCATGGATAGACGTGTGTTTGAAATAACTGCAGTAAAATTGTTGGACAAAGTTGTTTTGAAAACTTGGTCTGAAGTTCTGATTCCAAAGGCATTCATAAATGATGTACATGATGCAAGTAACCACTCGTACCATGATTTTCGTCAAAAACAAAAATTATTTTGGGTAGTACCCAATTGAATTAAAAACTTACATCTTATACAGGGACTTCAATTCCAACAAACCGTCGTAAGGTATCTCATGCAAGAACTTTTCTCCCAGTTCGCTGTTGAGAAAGAAACAGGGACTTCAATGCAAAGCAAAAATAAGTCAGATATCTGCGCCTTGCAACACTTTTTTCATGTGAAAGCCCGAGAAAACGCAGTTGTCTACTGTAGTAGGTTTTTGAACAACGGCGCTTCAAAATTAACGATAAAAATTTCTCCTTCGGGATCAATGGCCATATTAAATACATCTACTAGCTTTCCCGAACATTTAGATTGAGTAACATTATGTGCGGTTGGACCATGCAAAGAGATCGCCTGCGGGAATACCGTTGGTCTTAAAAGAACCGGCGGAGGAAAAATGCTTTGCTTCAATTTCTTTCCACTTTGGTACAAGGAGGTAGGCCTAATTTTCATTTCGTGATTAGCAGCACACGAATTACTGTCATTTGCTGCTTTGGTGGCTGCTTGACATATAATTGTGGAAAAATTTGTTTGCTTTTCCACTGATCATAGTTTGCAGACCTTTGCTGGGCTAAACCACCACCGTGATACTTTAACCATACTGACACAGTGTCTTGGGAATGCCCGAGGGTAGTCCCCTGAGGCCTTTGCCTGTACATATGACGGCGTGCAGATGCTCAATACACTCGCACACATCACAGGCGTCCCCCGTTGAGTTCATCGCGATCACCGAGGTCGCGAAGGTGAAAAGTAGTACCAGCAGTAGGGTTTGCCGATTCTGCACCACACGCCCTTTTTCACCCCCTTTCACCCACCACACGCACCGGGGATTCCCACTCACCTTTTGACCCCGGCTCACTTTGCCTGTAAACAACTCGTGACCAGCGCCGGGGATTTCCACTTCACTGACCTTGAGCTTTTGACCCCGGCTGTAAACAACTCGTGACTGGCACCGACCTGCACCAGCAATCACAAACAAAAAGGGATTTCCCCTTGCTACAAGTCGAGACTTGCCCGACCTGAACTCGTGACGTCTACTTAAAGCATGGCTCTGTTCAAAGCAAAACACGCTATATTTACAACCGCCTTAAATAAATGACCTATATATTGAAATATCAATATATAAAAAAAACATGTCAAGTCAAGTCGATAGAAAAAATGATAAAAATTTTAGAAACCTATATATAAATAGAGACATGAGCATACTTCTACACAGACCAATACTAAAATATTTTACTCGATTTAAGAAGGCGTTTTAGAAGATTTTGTCAAACAGTATAACATTCTGCTACCGGCACCTAAAAATAAACATCATACACGATTTGAACTAATAAACGCTATCAAAGAGGATCAAAAACAATTTAGATATCTCCCGCGTCAGTCATATCGGCAGCTGTTGAAAACGGTACAAAAATATAATATTCCTTTTGCAAACAAAGACAGATACGTCGAACAGGACATTATTGAAGCGATTAAAGCTTACACTCAGCCCGAGGAAATTGCGGAAGTCGACATTAGAAACGTCAGGCGCTTTCAGGGTAATTTTCGCAATGGGGAATTGATAAACCATTTCTTTGAATACGATTTGATACCGCACTTTTTGATTTTTACAAAACTGTCATCGAGAAAAAAGCTTTGGAAGAACTAAAAGAAATTGGTTCGTACAAATTGCAAACGACTCTAAAAGTTCAGTTTAGATTGGAAAAACCTGAAAAAACTGAATTTGGCGTATTCCCCTTACCGAGCGACAACGATGCCGTCGCAAATAAAGCCGACGTTAAAAACGCACTCACTGAACAGAGGGAAAAACAAATAAAAGAGGTGGAGGCTCATACACAAAAAGGCTCGGGTTGGATCTTTGACAAAGTTGTCGCTTTTTACATCAACGTGGTTAAATATAATCCAGCGGGTTCTTCTAACATTCCTTTGCCTAAGGAACTGTTAGACAAAAAAGCAATCATAAACTTCCAAAATAAAGATTAAGAATGTATCCGATGGGCGTTGCGGGCAGCTTTAAAGTTATATTCAGACGACGTCAAAAGTCAGCTAGAAACAAATCCAAAATTTAAAATACATGACGATCGGCCTTCAACTTACATGCCGAAGGCGTCAGATGGTTTAAATTTTACAAACATAAGCTTTCCAACACCCATATCTCAGATCCCACGTATCGAATCACAAAATAAGTTGGCGATTAACCCTAACCCTCCTCAATCCTCCAACAGGTGAAGGATTGAGGAGGGTTAGGGTTAATGTGTTTGGTTACAACAAAAAAGACGGTCTTTACATTCTTTACAAAAGCAAGCGCCCAGAAGAACCGATCAATTTACTTTATTTTACCCGAGATGACGAAAATCACTCTTGTTGGATTAAAAACTTTTCTTGGTTGACGAGTGATATCGATCATCATGAGCATAAGAAACACTGGTGTTTCAATTGCATGTCGCATTTCCAAACGGAAGAAAAGTTAACCAGACACAACGAAGATTGTCAAGGATTAAACGTTCCCATGTGTACGGTCGAGTTGCCGGTCAAAGGCGAGAATATACTCAAGTTCAAAAATTACAAAAATAAACAAGACGCGCCTTTTGTCATTTACGCCGATTTTGAGTCTGTTTTAGAAAAACTACCGCCGACAGTTACAAACACGGTCAAAACACAGATTCACAAGCCTTGTGGCTACTCATACGCGGTCGTCAGATGCGATGGAGTTTGCACTAGCCAAAAGACGTACAGAGGTCAAGACGCGGCTGTTAATTTTGTAGGGTCACTTTCTCAGGAAACCAAGAAGATCAACGAAATGTTTAAAAACAAGGCAAAGTTGATCTGGTCACCCGAGTTACAAAAAATCTACGAAAATTGTGATCGCTGTTGGATCTGCGAAAAGTTAATAGATCGAGCGAAAGCGAACGAATCTCATTGTCAGTGTGATATTCCAAATGAACCAAAAACAAAATCTGACAAACTTGATTTCTGTCATAAAAATGAAGCTGGGTTCAGAGAATGGGTATGTTTAGATTGCAAAAAGCCCATCAATAATTTTAGAAAGGTTAGGGATCATTGCCACGTGACGGGGAAGTACCGAGGCCCTGCGCACGCCAGTTGTAATCTCAAGTTAAGAATCTTGGTCGATCAAACACCCATTCCGGTGATCTTACATAATTTAGAAAAATATGACGCACATTTAATCATGCAAGGCGCCCACAAATTTTACGGGAAATCAATTAAGTTGATCGCTAAAAATACTGAAAATTACATTTCGTTTTCTTTTGGCCAACTCAGATTTTTAGACTCATTTCATTTCATGGCGGCTTCGCTAGATCGGTTGGTTAAAAATTGTTCACCCGATGATTTTAACTTACTTTGTGAAAGGTTTCCAAATAACAGTCATTTATTGTTGGAAAAGGGAGTTTACCCCTATGAGTATATAGACTCATTTAATCGGT
Source organism: Acanthaster planci (assembly GCF_054643075.1). Taxonomy (NCBI): domain Eukaryota; kingdom Metazoa; phylum Echinodermata; class Asteroidea; order Valvatida; family Acanthasteridae; genus Acanthaster; species Acanthaster planci. The sequence goes on along the minus strand of NC_141787.1, from coordinate 17,698,682 downwards.
TCCAAGAGAGAAAACTCCCGCCAGTAGACGCTTTCTATAGCTCTCTGAAGCAGGGAGGAATAACCGAGCAAGAATACGCTCGTGCAAAAACAGTATGGCAAGCCTTTGGTTGTAAAAACCTAGGCGACTACCACGACCTATACGTGGAAACGGACGTGTTATTGCTAGTGGCTGTTTTTGAGAACTTCCGTAAAGTCTGTAAACAACACTACGGCCTTGACCCAGCCAACTATTATACGTCACCGGGCCTGTCGTGGGATGCATTGTTAAAGCATTCGGGTATACAATTGGAACTACTGACAGACATTGACAAGCACTTGTTCTTTGAAAGGGCAAAAAGAGGTGGTATTTCGAGTGTGGGTGCAAAGAGATATGCAAAGGCCAATAATCCAGAACTACCTGATTACGACCCAAATAAGCTAGAGTCACAGATCATGTAGGCCTATTTTGACGCAAATAATTTATACGGCTGGGCGATGAGCAAATATCTGCCTGTAGGGGAATTTACCTGGGAAACAGACTTAGAAAAATTTACATCCAAGAGTTGCGACTAACTGACGACTACGGTTACATGTTTGAGATTACTATGGATTACCCAGAACGTCACCATGACAAACATAATGACTTTCCACTTGCGCCCGAAAATATGTCGGTACCAAACGAATGGCTTTCGAGCTATCAACAAAATTTAATTAGCAATGGAGTAGCGAGCGAAGCGACCTCGGTAGACAAACTCGTGGCTACTTTGGACACCAAACGAAAATATGTGTGCCATTATCTTACATTGCAAAAATATCTCAAACTCGGGTTGTGGATCAAAGAAGTTCACCGAGTATTAAAATTTCGTCAAAAGCCGTGGATGAAAAGCTATATTGACAAAAACACGAAATTGCCCAAATTGGCCAAGTCTGATTTTGAGAAAGACTTTTTCAAATTGATGAACAACTCGGTCTTTGGCAAGACGATGGAAAATGTCAGATATCGAATTGACGGTCATTTACTGAGGGACGTACAGGATTCCGATAAGTACAGAAAATTAACTTATAAACCGAATTACAAATCGACAGTACCATTTGAGGAGTGCGAGCTTTCGTTTGTGGAGATGTACCGAACCAAAACAAAATTAAATAAGCCAATCTATTGCGGTGTAAGTATTCTCGATATCTCCAAAACGTTGATGTACGATTTTTATTACAACGAACTAAAAGCCAATTTTGGTGAGGGGGTACGCTTACTTTATTCAGACACTGATTCTCTATTAGTTCAGATCGAACGAAGCGAACATTCCTTGGTCGACTATCTGAGTAAAAATCGTTCATTATTTGACTTTAGTAATTACCCGCCCAATCATCAACTTTAAAGCACCAAAAATAAAAAAGTCATAGGCAAATTGAAAGAAGAATTTGGTGGCAAAACAATTTTAGAAGCCGTTTTCATCAGACCAAAAATGTATTCGATTCTGACGGTCGATCATAATTTAAAGAAGGCGAAAGGGGTCTCCAAAGTAGTAACCGAGAAACGGTTAACCCACGAGATGAATAAAAGCTCCCTATTTGACTGGGTTTCTTATTTCAATAAACAACAATTATTTAGATCGGACAAACATCGAATGTTCACGGTCTCTCAACAGAAACTTAGTCTATCACCTTTAGATACAAAGCGCTACATATTATCAAATGGAATCGATACGTTAGCTTACGGACATAAGCGAATCGAAGCGAACCCAAGCTAATCAACAACGAAGCGAGCGAAGCGGGTATTACCGAAGCGAACCTAAGCTAATTCGGTAATTCGGTGTCTTCGGGTACTACCTGAAGTTCCTCTTTGACAAAACTCCTATTTGGTCCGTTTAATAAATAGAACAAAGTTGGACCCGTTTTTACCCTCTTGCCTTTCACTCGTTTAAATTGACTCGTGCGCTTTTCAATTTGATAGACGTCCACGGCCAAGATCGGATCCGTCGCCCTTCTGACGGTGCCTCCCTCTTGCTCGCCCGGGTAATAGAGGTACCTAACGACCACGTCTGGAGGAAGTTCTCTTTGGGTGGTTCTTACAGGTGCACTCGGTGCTTGTTTCACTCCGCTCGCTAATTTGACGGCTTCTGCAGGAACGGCATCGATTAACCGCGTTTTTTCCTCGTTTAACGATTTCACGACCTGAGGCAAACGCTCCACCCATTCCACGTTTCGTTCACCCACGTTTATCATTTCTTGAGCGTATTGATGACCGAATAAACGCTCGGCTAAAGTGCGGTTAAACCTTTCCACGATTCCTTGAGATCTGTGTACCCCAGGCTCACCCACTTGAATTTGTACTTTATTTTTTGTCATTAACCGTTTGAAGTCACCTTTGAATTCAGATCCCGAGTCTACCATTACGAATTTGGGCCAGGTCAGAGGTGATCGCTCGTAAATTTTCTTGGTCGCTTCGGTTACATGTTCGGCGGTTTTACTGGTCAACGGCTCGGCTTCTTTATACCGCGAACCCACGTCTACCCCGGCAAAGCGTACTTAAACGGTTTTCTTTTAACTCGGTCCCAGGGTAAATAAAGTATGTCCATTTGATGCGCGCAATTAGGTTCGACCGATTCTGATTGCAACATTGTAGGTCTGGGTACGTAATGTGCTTTTGGTAAATATATTTGCCAAACGGCCTGCTTTTTTAGCCAGTTTCTAATAACTGATTTGTCAGCACTGGTCTTTTCGTGTAGATGATCGACCGCGCTTTCTCCTCTCCAGTAACTCTGTGGGCTGTAAAATAGTTTTGAAAATTCTCTCTCCATTTTAAAATAAGTTATGCAAATCGCTAAGCTAACAACCCCACCAAGGCCGTCCGGATATAATCCAAACAAACTCGCGAATTTTTTGATCCTCGGTAGGCTCGTAAAAATCGGACAACTTAGGCTCTGGTGGTAACGGCGTGATCCACGTTTACAAATGTTTGCTGACTCGCGCGTTCTTGTCGCATTCGTTCGTTTAAAAAGTCTAACATGTGTACGCAGTTTTGTTCCCAGGATTCCTTCGCTTGCGCCAATTGCTCCAACGCGAGGTCGTGACGCTTTCGTTCTTCGTCGACTTTACTTTTTGATAAACTGCTAAATAAAAAATTTGAGCCCGTGAATGCCAAAGCGTTTACTATCGCTCCTCCCACCATCATTAAAGCACTAGCCATTTTTAAAATAAGGTTAAATTAAATTAAATGAATAGCGAAAATAAAGATCAAGTTAAAGATCAATTGTCGGAAATTCAAGCAGACCTAAGTAATATCGAGCAGATGCTGGGTGATATGCATGCAGATATAGATCACATCGGTGATATGGTTTTAGAGACCCAAAGTGAAAATACGAAGACCTTTTTTTACGGTCGGTGTATCCTTAATCGCGTTTTCTTTTCTTTTTAAAATAAAATAAGAATAGTAAATAAGAATAGTATTATATAAAAATAGTATGTCATAACAATATACCAAAAAGCTAAGGAGGATTTGGGACTGTACGTGTTGTAGCAGACCTTCCAGCATATTGTTTTAACAATTCAGATTCTTTGTATACAAAATTATGATCTTAAGCGTCGATTCTGGTAGGATCTTTCGTTAAGTGAAGGCGAATAGTCCGCCAACGTAAAGGCACATAATGGTGGCTGTGGAGAGAGGTAAACAGCGAGAAACTAATCAAAGAGTCGTGAGCAACTTTGCATCGGCCTATTCCCGTTGTTTCCCTGCAAAAGCGTACTTTCGAGTCATTGTGTCTCAGTTTTTCTCGTTCAGATTAGAAACCAGTTGATTGCAGTTTTCATATGATAGGCCTAAAGGTTAAGTTTCGAAAAGAAAATGGTGTGATTCCAACCACGAGTTTTATGGTCCAACCATAGTGAGCACTCCTACAAGGGATCTTCTCTTGTGTTTTTCCTGTAAGTGGGCGCTAAAACTATGGCTGGTCTTCAGTACAAATAGTTCGCAAAATGTTACAAATCCCAAGCAGCTACTAAGCTACTTTACCCTTTTTAAATTGATTGGGCAGCTGCGTAAATTTTGAACAAAAGTGAGGTAACGTCGAAAACCAACCAGAGAGTGTTTTTTCTGCAAACTAAAATACAACTGTTGACACAGACTTTTGCCGCGGGCTGATCGAGGATTACCCCTATTGCTATTATAACGACTGTAAAGTTCAGTTACAGTTTTTAGACAATAAAGACGACCTGAGCACCATCGAGCGGCTGGATAACTCCATTGGTCACATTAAATCAAATTGCGTACTAGCTTGTCGTAAGTGTAATTTAATGCGTAAGTGTGATCAGGTAGTTGAGTCAACTGACTGGTAAACTAATGTTAACTTGCTATGAACTAGCTACAGTTATCTGTTTATTTGCTTTACTTTACTTACCCTTTGTTATAACTGGGCTATGTCAGCCTGGTTATAATTAATTTTATTTTAGTTATAACAAATGATAACTGTGCTATAATACGTACAGCTAGTTGCTGAGCTAGTTATAGCAGCTAACTTAACTTACTACACAGTTGAGTACCTACGCCTAAAGCACACCTACAACAGATTTAAAGAGTACTTATTATTAAAATGGACGACATCAAAAGCATTCTCACCGAGCGAAGTGGAGCGAGCAGCGAATCAACCGAAGCGAACGTAGCGAGCGTCAAAGACAGACTCTGTTCGATAGTTGCGTCAGGTGAAAGTAAGAAGTATCTCGGCAAAGAATATTCGATCAAAGAAATTGAAGCTCTGTCACCCAAAGACCAAGAGAAGCTTTTCAATTTGTACGAAGTTAAATTTGGCAAAGAGATCATTAAAACTCTAGGTAACGCTATTTTGAGCCTCTACTCTCGCTTACTCGGTATAGCTACTCCGATCGATCTACTCGGGTTCAACGTCAACTTAACGTCTGAAGAAGCGCTGACCAAAGACCTAAACGACGACCCGATTATCAGTCAAACGATGGAACACCTACTGACTGAGGTTTGTTATAAGTACGGCGTGTACTTGTCACCACTTACAGCCGCGTTGATTACCACTAAGCATCTAGAATTCAACAAAAGCTCTGTTATATTAAAAGAGGATGTCAACAACAACAACAAACGAAGCGAACCCGACACCAGCGAACAACGAAGTGACGAGCGAAGCGAGTGTTACTCCGGTCAAGACGGTAACTAAAAATAAAGTAAACGTTAAAACTCCAAAGCGTGTAGAACAAGGTAAAAAATTAGCCGAGCATAACAAAAAGATGAAGCAGCAGCTCGCCAAGATGAGATTAGCGAGCGAAACGAGCGAAGAGAGCAACCAAAACTTCAGCTCAGAAAATAAAATTTATCAAACGGTTACAGAGAACAGACACTTGATATTTGGTGGATTGGCGATTGGAGCGCTTGCGGTCTATTTAATTTGGAAAAATAAGTCGACGGTTAAAGTAAAACGTGTGAGTCTCCATTTTATTATATACGTTTTGAAAAATCTTGTTTGGTCAATCTATACGTCTTGTTTGGCGAGGTTTAATTTATCGAGGGCGTTTTCCCAGTGCTTATCCGAAACTTGAAATAGATCTTTCACTTTAGATTCAGTTTCCCCAGTTGTGTCTTGATAACACACCGCAATTAAAGCCTTCAACGGTTTACCTCGAGAGATCTTACCGATTAAAACTCGGTTTAACTTATATTCTATTTCACCCGCTTCGCCGTTTTTAAAACAAATGTTATATTTTGTAGGGTTTTTCTCGATTTTGGCGGCTTGGGTTTTTTCCAAACGTGATGCTTATAATATCGATCTCCCATATCTGCGGGGATGTACGAAGAAACCCACCCAAAAATTAGGCCACAATGTTTACAAGCGTTTTTTTCATCTATTTCAACTATTTGGTGGTTACAAGCGAGTATGGGTTGACTTTGTTTTTGTGATCCCGCTATGTGTACTTCCTTTAGATTCAGCAAGTGACAAAGTTCCGCATCAGTCATTTTATATAAGGGTTTATTTATTTCAAATAAAAAAAAATTAACCCCGGTTATGCCGAGGAATAACCAAGGTTAAATTTTGATAATACTCGTTTTCACTCGCTTTCATTCCCCCCTAGCTTTTCTTTAGTCACTTTCACTCACTTTCATTCTCCCCTAACGCTTCCCAAAAGCAAGGTTTTTCTTTAACCGTGAGCATAGTCGCCGTGACTCGATATCTAACGCTCGCTCCGCAAGAAAGTGAACCGTGGGCACCAAAATAAATGTCTCTAAGAGAGATCAAAGAGACCGCGTGACATTTTTTATTTACAAAAAGAGCGCGATCGATTTCTTTAAACGACTTATCCACCAAAGAGGCATCATAGTCGATCTTAACATATATCCTACTTTTATCGGTAAAAGCCGGTTTAACTAAGCAATTGATCCTATCGGGTAGGTCGTCTAGTTTTTGAGACACTTTAAAAGAGTTACGCGTACTCGCGGGGAGATCTTCTAGCATCTTATGTGATAAGTTTTCAAAATAATTATGAACTTCGTCATTTACACGTAATAGCAACGATTCAGTCTCGGGAGATATCTGATAACAAATTTGATCTTGACCAGTAGGTTCCTTAGTACCATATTTGTAAACTGGGTTGACACCGTAACAAGGGTCTTCGAGTCTAATCAACAGTTGTTTGTTTTGCCCCTCGTGGTGATAAGCGATCTTAGAAAAACATTTTGTTGGTCTTAAAATGACTAAATATTTAGGATCAAAGGGGCCATAGGTAACTTTTGGGTTGCGGTTGCCAGCATTCAGGCGCTCGTAGTCATTTGAGACGATATATATTTGACTTGACATGGTTCTATTTATAATTAGGTTTCTAAAATCTTTCTCGGTTTTATTCAACATGTTCTTTTTAATACTATTATTTTTATATATAATAGCATTTATTTAAGGTGGTTGTAAACAAAGCGTGTTTTGCTTTTAAACAGAGCCAAGGTCACGAGTTCAGGTCGGGCAAGTCTCGACTTGTAACAAGGGGAAATCCCTTTTTGTTTGTGAGCGATTGCTGGTGCAGGTCGGTGCCAGTCACGAGTTGTTTACAGCCGGGGTCAAATGTTCAAGATCAGTGAAGTGGAAATCCCCGGCGCTAGTCACGAGTTGCTTACAGGAAAAGTGGCGTCAAAAGGTGAGTGGGAATCCCCGGTGCGTGTGGTGGGTGAAAGGGGGTGAAAAGGGCGTGTGGTCCAGAATTGGCTAATTCCTACTACTGTACCAGATAGACCATGAAGGGTGCACCACTACAAATAAATTCCCACACTTTGCAATAATTTTAAAAATACTCACAACTCTCACAGGTGTCCAGGCTGCACAAAAATACGATGATCGACATGTCCCCTTTCATTTTCCTTTCAATTTTCGGGGGGTTGACCAATGAATTTTTGAGAAATTTTCACCAGAAGCAGACCACCCCTAAAATGAAGAAAATGTCCCTGCCCAGAAAAGTTGCCATTTTGAAAAACCATCCCTCTGCAAAACGGCCAAAGAGTGCCATTTTCGGACCCAACTGCACCCAATTTACTCAGAATTTGATGCCCAGAGTCCGGGTCAGGGGTTCAGTGCCACATTTCTCCAATTCCTCAATTTCATGGCTCTCAGGACTCTCTACTATAGAATATTTTGAGTGTATAACTTTTATTAACGAGCTCGGCGGACATATTTATGGCCTAATTACCAGGGTTCACCCATGATCGACGCACCCGGAATATGTCTTCTGTTAAAGCCCGGCATTACCGTGCCGCCAGTGTTAATGCTGTGCTATCGTTGAAAAGCGAGGCGGCTTTTATGTGGCGGATATATTCCTCCATGGTACAAAGCGATCACGCCTTTCGTGCAGCTTTTGCTGTGCGGTATTTAAAGGGTATTCCCCTTGTGCCTACCGTTAACGTTGCTGCCTTACAGCACTTTTCCCACCAGTTTCTGTTTCTTTTGTACTATTGTGATGCATTCATTTTACAATGCGATTACCCCCAAAGAATCTTTTTTCAAGGAGTATATTGGGTTCCCCACTCTATTGTTCAAGTAAAACTGAGTTGCCGTTGAACCGCAGAAATGCTATGATTGTTCCTGGGGGCACTTACTGAAGAAGATGCACGGTATGGGGTGAACTGGCCGACTTTAAGCTCCATTGAAAAAAGTGTAGAATCAACCAAGTTTGGAGCCCCATGGCTGGCAACTGAAGTCCCTCAAGCCTCTCAATCTAAAAAAATGTGTTATTTGGTCCTTCAGATTTCTTTTGATTTTCTCTTTTTAGTAGGTTAACCAATGAATTTTTGAATTATCCGCCCAAAACAAACTAACCCCCCCAAAAAGTGAATGTTCCAAATCCTCTCAGCGGCCATTTTTCAAATGACATCCCTCACCTTGCGCGGACTCTTCTGACAAATTTTCAATCCCATTTTTGTCTGCTTTGCCCCCAGATGGGTGCCCCTGAATCTACAGAGATGATTCTAGGCCATACTAACACAATCCCACCATTTTCTTGGCCCAAACAGACCCCCCTTTTCGAAGGAATCTGTAGGGGTACTTTTTATGGGCCTCGGCCTGGCGGAGAATTTTCTTTGAATTGGGACACTGCTGCCGGAAGTACATCGAACCCTCACTCCAAAGGGTGTATGTAAAATTACACTGAAATTGGAGGATTTGGGACTGTACGTGTTGTAGCAGACCTTCCAGCATATTGTTTTAACAATTCAGATTCTTTGTATACAAGATTATGATCTTAAGCGTCGATTCTGGTAGGATCTTTCGTTAAGTGAAGGCGAATAGTCCGCCAACGTAAAGGCACATAATGGTGGCTGTGGAGAGAGGTAAACAGCGAGAAACTAATCAAAGAGTCGAGAGCAACTTTGCATCGGCCTATTGCCGTTGTTTCCCTGCAAAAGCGTACTTTCGAGTCATTGTGTCTCAGTTTTTCTCGTTCAGATTAGAAACCAGTTGATTGCAGTTTTCATATGATAGGCCTAAAGGTTAAGTTTCGAAAAGAAAATGGTGTGATTCCAACCACGAGTTTTATGGTCCAACCATAGTGAGCACTCCTACAAGGGATCTTCTCTTTTTTTTTTTCTGTAAGTGGGCGCTAAAACTATGGCTGGTCTTCAGTACAAATAGTTCGCAAAATGTTACAAATCCCAAGAAGCTACTAGGCTACTTTACCCTTTTTAAATTGATTGGGCAGCTGCGTAAATTTTGAACAAAAGTGAGGTAACGTCGAAAACCAACCAGAGAGTGTTTTTCTGCAAACTAAAATACAACTGTTGACACAGACTTTTGCCGCGGGCTGATCGAGGATTACCCCTATTGCTATTATAACGACTGTAAAGTTCAGTTACAGTTTTTAGACAATAAAGACGACCTGAGCACCATCGAGCGGCTGGATAACTCCATTGGTCACATTAAATCAAATTGCGTACTAGCTTGTCGTAAGTGTAATTTAATGCGTAAGTGTGATCAGGTAGTTGAGTCAACTGACTGGTAAACTAATGTTAACTTGCTATGAACTAGCTACAGTTATCTGTTTATTTGCTTTACTTTACTTACCCTTTGTTATAACTGGGCTATGTCAGCCTGGTTATAATTAATTTTATTTTAGTTATAACAAATGATAACTGTGCTATAATACGTACAGCTAGTTGCTGAGCTAGTTATAGCAGCTAACTTAACTTACTACACAGTTGAGTACCTACGCCTAAAGCACACCTACAACAAATTTAAAGAGTACTTATTATTAAAATGGACGACATCAAAAGCATTCTCACCGAGCGAAGCGGAGCGAGCAGCGAATCAACCGAAGCGAACGTAGCGAGCGTCAAAGACAGACTCTGTTCGATAGTTGCGTCAGGTGAAAGTAAGAAGTATCTCGGCAAAGAATATTCGATCAAAGAAATTGAAGCTCTGTCACCCAAAGACCAAGAGAAGCTTTTCAATTTGTACGAAGTTAAATTTGGCAAAGACATCGTTAAAACTCTAGGTAACGCTATTTTGAGCCTCTACTCTCGCTTACTCGGTATAGCTACTCCGATCGATCGACTCGGGTTCAACGTCAACTTAACGTCTGAAGAAGCGCTGACCAAAGACCTAAACGACGACCCGATTATCAGTCAAACGATGGGACACCTACTCACTGAGGTTTGTTATAAGTACGGTGTGTACTTGTCACCACTTACAGCCGCGTTGATTACCACTAAGCATCTAGAATTCAACAAAAGCTCTGTTATATTAAAAGAGGATGTCAACAACAACAACAAACGAAGCGAACCCGACACCAGCGAACAACGAAGTGACGAGCGAAGCGAGTGTTACTCCGGTCAAGACGGTAACTAAAAATAAAGTAAACGTTAAAACTCCAAAGCGTGTAGAACAAGGTAAAAAATTAGCCGAGCATAACAAAAAGATGAAGCAGCAGCTCGCCAAGATGAGATTAGCGAGCGAAACGAGCGAAGAGAGCAACCAAAACTTCAGCTCAGAAAATAAAATTTATCAAACGGTTACAGAGAACAGACACTTGATATTTGGTGGATTGGCGATTGGAGCGCTTGCGGTCTATTTAATTTGGAAAAATAAGTCGACGGTTAAAGTAAAACGTGTGAGTCTCCGTTTTATTATATACGTTTTGAAAAATCTTGTTTGGTCAATCTATACGTCTTGTTTGGCGAGGTTTAATTTATCGAGGGCGTTTTCCCAGTGCTTATCCGAAACTTGAAATAGATCTTTCACTTTAGATTCAGTTTCCCCAGTTGTGTCTTGATAACACACCGCAATTAAAGCCTTCAACGGTTTACCTCGAGAGATCTTACCGATTAAAACTCGGTTTAACTTATATTCTATTTCACCCGCTTCGCCGTTTTTAAAACAAATGTTATATTTTGTAGGGTTTTTCTCGATTTTGGCGGCTTGGGTTTTTTTCCAAACGTGATGCTTATAATATCGATCTCCCATATCTGCGGGGGTGTACGAAGAAACCCACCCAAAAATTAGGCCACAATGTTTACAAGCGTTTCTTTCATCTATTTCAACTATTTGGTGGTTACAAGCGAGTATGGGTTGACTTTGTTTTTGTGATCCCGCTATGTGTACTTCCTTTAGATTCAGCAAGTGACAAAGTTCCGCATCAGTCATTTTATATAAGGGTTTATTTATTTCAAATAAAAAAAAAATTAACCCCGGTTATGCCGAGGAATAACCAAGGTTAAATTTTGATAATACTCGTTTTCACTCGCTTTCATTCCCCCCTAGCTTTTCTTTAATCACTTTCACTCACTTTCATTCTCCCCGAACGCTTCCCCAAAGCAAGGTTTTTCTTTAACCGTGAGCATAGTCGCCGTGACTCGATATCTAACGCTCGCTCCGCAAGAAAGTGAACCGTGGGCACCAAAATAAATGTCTCGAAGAGAGATCAAAGAGACCGCGTGACATTTTTTATTTACAAAAAGAGCGCGATCGATTTCTTTAAACGACTTATCCACCAAAGAGGCATCATAGTCGATCTTAACATATATCCTACTTTTATCGGTAAAAGCCGGTTTAACTAAGCAATTGATCCTATCGGGTAGGTCGTCTAGTTTTTGAGACACTTTAAAAGAGTTACGCGTACTCGCGGGGAGATCTTCTAGCATCTTATGTGATAAGTTTTCAAAATAATTATGAACTTCGTCATTTACACGTAATAGCAACGATTCAGTCTCGGGAGATATCTGATAACAAATTTGATCTTGACCAGTAGGTTCCTTAGTACCATATTTGTAAACTGGGTTGACTCCGTAACAAGGGTCTTCGAGTCTAATCAACAGTTGTTTGTTTTGCCCCTCGTGGTGATAAGCGATCTTAGAAAAACATTTTGTTGGTCTTAAAATGACTAAATATTTAGGATCAAAGGGGCCATAGGTAACTTTTGGGTTGCGGTTGCCAGCATTCAGGCGCTCGTAGTCATTTGAGACGATATATATTTGACTTGACATGGTTCTATTTATAATAAGGTTTCTAAAATCTTTCTCGTTTTTATTCAACATGTTCTTTTAAATACTATTATTTTTATATATAATAGCATTTATTTAAGGTGGTTGTAAACAAAGCGTGTTTTGCTTTTAAACAGAGCCAAGGTCACGAGTTCAGGTCAGGCAAGTCTCGACTTGTAACAAGGGGAAACCCCTTTTTGTTTGTGAGTGATTGCTGGTGCAGGTCGGTGCCAGTCACGAGTTGTTTACAGCCGGGGTCAAATGTTCAAGATCAGTGAAGTGGAAATCCCCTGCGCTAGTCACGAGTTGCTTACAGGAAAAGTGCGCCGGCGTCAAAAGGTGAGTGGGAATCCCCGGTGCGTGTGGTGGGTGAAAGGGGGTGAAAAGGGCGTGTGGTCCAGAATTGGGTAATTCCTACTACTGTACCAGACAGACCATGAAGGGTGCACCACTACAAATAAATTCCCATAGACTGCAATGATATATCCCCACACCGTTTTGCAATAATTTTAAAAATACTCACAACTCTCACAGGTGTCCAGGCTGCACAAAAATACGATGATCGACATGTCCCCTTTCATTTTCCTTTCAATTTTCGGGGGGTTGACCAATGAATTTTTGAGAAATTTTCACCAGAAGCAGACCACCCCTAAAATGAAGAAAATGTCCCTGCCCAGAAAAGTTGCCATTTTGAAAAACCATCCCTCTGCAAAACGGCCAAAGAGTGCCATTTTCGGACCCAACTGCACCCAATTTACTCAGAATTTGATGCCCAGAGTCCGGGCCAGGGGTTCAGTGCCATATTTCTCCAATTCCTCAATTTAATGGCTCTCAGGACTCTCTACTATAGAATATTTTGAGTGTATAACTTTTATTAACGAGCTCGGCAGACATATTTAGGGCCTAATTACCAGGGTTCACCCATGATCGACGCACCCGGAATATGTCTTCTGTTACAGCCCGGCATTACCGTGCCGTCAGTGTTAATGCTGGGCTATCGTTGAAAAGCGAGGCGGCTTTTATGTGGCGGATATATTCCTTCATGGTACAATGCGATCACGCCTTTCGTGCAGGTATTGCTGTGCGGTATTTAAAGGGTATTCCCCTTGTGCCTACCGTTAACGTTGCTGCCTTACAGCACTTTTCCCACCAGTTTCTGTTTCTTTTGTACTATTGTGATGCATTCATTTTACAATTCGATTACCCCCGAAGAATCTTTTTTTCAAGGAGTATATTGGGTTCCCCACTCTATTGTTCAAGTAAAACTGAGTTGCCGTTGAACCGCAGAAATGCTATGATTGTTCCTGGGGGCACTTACTGAAGAAGATGCACGGTATGGGGTGAACTGGCCGAATTTAAGCTCCATTGAAAAAAGTGTAAAATCAACCAAGTTTGGAGCCCCATGGCTGGCAACTGAAGTCCCTCAGGCCTCTCAAACTAAAAAAAGTGTTGTTTGGTCCTTCATATTTCTTTTGATTTTCTATTTTCAGTAGGTTAACCAATGAATTTTTGAATTATCCGCCCAAAACAAACTCACCCCCCCCAAAAAAAGTGAATGTTCCAAATCCTCTCAGCCGCCATTTTTCAAATGACATCCCTCACCTTGCGCGGACTCTTCTGACAATTTTTCAATCCCATTTTTGTCTGCTTTGCCCCCAGATGGGTGCCCCTGAATCTACAGAGATGATTCTAGGCCATACTGACACAATCCCACCATTTTCTTGGCCCAAACAGACCCCCCTTTTCGAAGGAATCTGTAGGGGTACTTTTTATGGGCCTCGGCCTGGCGGAGAATTTTCTTTGAATTGGGACACTGCTGCCGGAAGTACATCGAACCCTCACTCCAAAGGGTGTATGTAAAATCACACTGAAATTGGAGGATTTGGGACTGTACGTGTTGTAGCAGACCTTCCAGCATATTGTTTTAACAATTCAGATTCTTTGTATACAAGATTATGATCTTATGTGTCGATTCTGGTAGGATCTTTCGTTAAGTGAAGGCGAATAGTCCGCCAACGTAAAGGCACATAATGGTGGCTGTGGAGAGAGGTAAACAGCGAGAAACTAATCAAAGAGTCGTGAGCAACTTTGCATCGGCCTATTCCCGTTGTTTCCCTGCAAAAGCGTACTTTCGAGTCATTGTGTCTCAGTTTTTCTCGTTCAGATTAGAAACCAGTTGATTGCAGTTTTCATATGATAGGCCTAAAGGTTAAGTTTCGAAAAGAAAATGGTGTGATTCCAACCACGAGTTTTATGGTCCAACCATAGTGAGCACTCCTACAAGGGATCTTCTCTTGTTTTTTTCCTGTAAGTGGGCGCTAAAACTATGGCTGGTCTTCAGTACAAATAGTTCGCAAAATGTTACAAATCCCAAGCAGCTACTAAGCTACTTTACCCTTTTTAAATTGATTGGGCAGCTGCGTAAATTTTGAACAAAAGTGAGGTAACGTCGAAAACCAACCAGAGAGTGTTTTTTCTGCAAACTAAATACAACTGTTATGCCCCTATGCTCACATTTAAGTCATCGGTCACCCTGTCACCGTGCCTATCAAACTCATTTATAATTTGCCGGAAATGAACCCAGAGAGATGAATGAACTCTGCTGTGGTTGTAAGTTCACAGCAAATCACTTATTATATTATCACTTACTTATTATACCCGCAGCACTCACTTGTGGGTATTCAGAATTAACTGGCATAGTTTCTTTAGCTGTATTGCCAGCACAGGGGTTGCCTTACTTTGTACGGGGTGTTGGGTTAGAGTTACGTGAAGGAAGTGACAATTTCATAGACTGGATTTTATGGTTGTAGGCTAGGAATTCTGGGATTTAATGGATACGACTAGGATAAAGAATCCAGACATCATTATGGATAGGATATATGATATGGATTAGCGTCAGGGATTGAGTTAAAAGGGTTCAGGATTTGGCATAATGGGATATTGGGTTGATTAGTTTAAGGAATCAATGGACATGTCTGAATACGGGCGTTTCATAATAGTGCACCACCAATGCGCGTTTGGAAAGGGTCGACAGTTTTCACGCACTTTGATTGGTTAACGCCGCGTGGCCAACTCTTAGATGTGCACTATTGTGAATCGCCCGTATTGCTCCATTTCGGACAATAACGCGTTCTTTATGAAATAATATTTTGAAATATCATTAAAATATGACGTACACAACCATCCCCGTAAAATGCACGATCGTTGAGGTAAGGAATTTCGAGATTTTCATTTTCGAAATCCCAACAGTTGGAGTGGTAGTCGGAATTTCATGTAACCTTTCAGTTACGTTCACACAACGACTGTTAGCTCGTCACTATGAAGTCTTTGTTGCACCGTCGATGGGCTGAAACTGTCTAATTTTGTTTTATTATATGATCACAGTTTTGCAAGCGGGGAAATGGAAACTTGCCTACCGTTGGGGGCGTCCGTCGCCTGACCTTGTTGGAACTCATTAATAAATGTTCATTCCTCACCCCAACCTTACTTATCAATAAAATAATCGATCTTTTAACCATTCAATAATTATTTATTCTTTAACCTAACCACAATCGTCTCTATCGATAAATCCCCAAATCTTCACCCCAATCCTAAACCCGACCCAACTCTATAAACTGCTGGATTCCTTCAATCCTGTCAAATAAATACCCATATAATCGTATGGATGAAATTCTCGCTTCCTTAACTTAATAACAACCCTGTCCAACTTTCTTTCCTTTTCTTCAACCTAACTCACGTAATAATTACGTGTATTTGGTTCCAAATTCCTTACCTAACCCTACACACCGTGTAGGAAACAAGCGCATACCTCCTGAAGTTTTGAGTCAGGGGAGGTGAAACGTAAGGAATGTGATGGTTAGCCCCCCCCCCTTCAAGTCCCTCGTACTCTTTGTAGTAAAAAAAAATGAGCAGTTCCAAAGAGGTCAGACTTCCACCTTCAAATTGCTGTTTTCTGTGACCAGGGACCTTGTCAATGTTGACCGGTTCGATCAACAAATTTTCTATCATTCAATTCGATCATGGAAAGAATTGCATAATTTATTTCAAGCAGTCACTTCTTGGAGCTGAAACTCCAAGAATCTATCCCCAGTTCTCTTTGCAGTATAAATTTCTGGGGCATTTCCGATGGGGCTTGGTTTCTCAAAAGTTATTCCCTCTCCATCAATATTTGTCAGTTTGCTTTGCCTCTGTCTGTAAGAGGCCCGTGACTAGACAGACAAGACACCCTAAATTGATAAAGGCAGGCGACTTTAATATGATTTTGTCCTGCGCAGCTTTCACAGAAAGGAAACGGAGCAACAGAAATCGTGGACTTGTTTTCGGCAATGGTACATTACTAATTAACGAACAACCCACCCCCCCACCCAACCACCCACCCACCCACCCACCCACCCACCAACCAACCAACTAACAAACAAAAACCCGGCACAACTGAGCATTACATTTCAGTACTATTTTTTATTTAAATGGTTTGACATTTGTATATTGAATCACAAAGCACTGCTTTCTTTGAAGCATTTCAGTTCATTAACGATCTTTAATACTACAATAACTAACAATATGATGTCTCAAGTAAAAAAAAATTCCTAAAACATTTCGGCTGTCAATTTTACATTGCTTACCCAAGTATTTATAAAACAAAAATATAATATATATTCCAGTTGCCACAGATAGATTTATATCTTTATTTGACGAAAGACAACTTTTGTCTTACACGTACAAACTCATGACCTCAAGGGACTATCGCTTAAACCCAAGTCTTTCAGAGGATACAAGTATGCTAAACAATAATAAACAAACAAACAAACAAACAAGCAAACCATCATATACCTCAGTCGTTTTCTCGATTCTTTTTGGAGAAAAGTCCATCACCGGTGTTTTTAATAGATGAGTGAAACTACGAAGCATTATGTGTTGTTCGATGTAGCTCAGTGATCTTCCACCTAGATTTTTTGTTGTTGCAAAGCTAGCTTTCTTGTGGGGTCATTTTCAGTCAGTTTAGTGCCTGTCTGCTATTTTGGGATTACACAGCAGATGTAAACTTCATTGACAAATGCAACCACTCACAGGCGGGCTTAATGTTGTTTAATTTTTACTCAAGACCTACAAGTACTCAAGAAATACGGGCATCCACTAAACATGCTGTGAAACTCAAAGACATCCATTTCCCCTTCTTTCCTCACACCGCAGCTCGTCTCAAGCCAGAGGCACAAACTTCAAGGGCACAGAGTGTCGAGGGGATAAGAACACACCTTTGCCAAGTTCCAGAGTTTGCTAAACATGCAGGGAAAAGAACACACGAAAAGTGCACTAAATCTTCCGGTGACCATTCCAAATGGAAAACTCATCAAAACTACAACTGGTGGACAGACAGGATCTAGTAGAGAAAGACGGTTTGTTCAAAAGTGTCTGCAGTAGCTGAAGGCCCTTTTCCAATACTCGACTTGGGCTCCGTCTCAGGCTTCGTTCCCAAAACCAATCCCCGATTGTGGGCCTGAAGCGTTTAAATTAAATTGGATTACTGTAATTTCTGGCTCTCTTGCATCTTATTTGATGTTTTGTGGCACTATTAGACTAATTACTGCGCTTACAGCTTCAACGTCAGCTGTTGCAAACAGTTGAAGCCACAGACGGAGCCGAAGTTGAGTATTGAAAAACGGCTGAAACATCAGCGTTTGAAGTCTTGTATTTTGTATTTAAGAGCAACTGTTCAGCCCCTGGCCTAAATTCCTGACACAGATCTGTTAGTTTGGTTCATTGCTAAACTATCCATCTGCTTCACTTCACAAACTTTGACTGACAGAGGCAGGTCTTGTATAACAGTAATCGAATATTGGTCAAACCTACTGTGGGTATTACGCACAAATAATCCCTAGCCAGTATGAGAGATTGGGCAGACACCTGAATGCCATTTGCATGCTTCACTTATGCAGGACCCTTCAGGGCTGATATTTACTTGTCGACTCTATATCATATGCAATAAGCTCACAATATTTGAGTTGAGTTCCCAAGAGATGTAATTTCCAAGCAAATGAGCACCCTCTCTGGTTCATGAATGGAACCAAAAACTTAACGACAGTCAATGAAAATAAACTCCTCTTGAATATTCATGATGTCTTACCGGTGTGTCTTCAGCCATCTGCATCTTGAACTCTGCCAGGATCCTGGCCAGAGCGATCTTGATCTCGGCCAGAGCAAAGCGGTTGCCGAGGCAAGATCGAGGCCCGTCACCAAAGGACAGGAATGCATCCATGTTGAGACAGTTGTTTTGAGCTGAAAACCTGTGCGGAAAACAAAACTGGATGAGAGGTTACAATTATGCCCGTTCTACTGGCACAAAGAGGGGAAATGAAAGACGAGCTTCAACTTCAAAGTGACCCCGCAGCTGTGACAGAAAGAGATGGACACTGTGATGCTTCTGCCACCATGAGCCCACGACACGCCTGATGGGGACACCGACTCATTTTTTGTTTACATTCAGATGAAAATGATCCCCACAACCATGCACTTTGTGCCACGTTCTTGGGAATGAGAGTACATGTGACACACACGAGTGCTGCTCATGACAGCCTGATCCAGTGTGTAGTCACCGCCCATTATCCATGTAGAGCACAGGCGGCAAATGCCTCTAGGCAAGAGCAAAGTACAACTGACACAGGTGCATCATAGAGATGGTGTGCTTCCTGTTACCCCACTACACTGTAATGCAGTTGGATAATATCTTTTTACTGCCAGGGGCAAAACCATGCATGGTACCTTCACTGCATCTTTTGAACTGAAGGGAAATTTGACTGGTCTCAGTGTTTCACTAACTTGTGAGATCTTTCCTCTGAAGAGGAACTAATTAGTCACATTCCACCACGCTTTACCAGTGATAATTAAGAAGTGCCAATTAGCATCCAAAAATGATCAACTCACCTGTCTGGGTTGAAGGTCAAGGGGTCAGGCCAAAGTTCAGGGTCGCGATGGATGGTCCAGATGGGCACAATGAATCTTGTTCCTTTCCTGATGCGCATACCTTGCAAGGAGGTATCTTTCGTACATTCGCGAGTCACCCTGAATCCGGATTTGAAATGACTCATTAATCATTGCTTCTTGTTATTTATTTCTGGTAAAGGATTCCTCAAATAGGGCCTATGCCCATAATATACATGTAGTATAAAGCTCACAAGTCTGGCTATTAATAAAAGATCGCTAACATTTTGTTAACCTGCAGAAGCAGACAGGGATTGGAAATGCATTGCACATGCTTGACTGGGTAGCATCAAGCTTGGGTCTCAAGAAGGTGAATAAAGTACTTCCGAGCCAACCTGTCTCCTTATTAATGCTTGAGTATCTGCTCAATGAAGGAACAAGAGGTGGCATGATTTTATTTTCGAATGGTGTCCTTTACATGGGAACAACAGCACATGCATGGACAGGTTCGTGCATGTTTGACGCAGGACTGGCTGAGCAAGTGCAGTAATTATTAGAGAAAGGCACAGTCTTTACGCGTGCAGGGCAAGCCAAGTTGGAATTTGCTTCCATCAGCTGTCACATCTTTGCCGGTGGGGCAGTGGCCACAGTCAGTCCGCATCATGAAAGTTACCTGGCAATTGGCGGGTATAGTCGCAGGGCTTCGATCACCACCTTATCCAAATACGGCATCTTGCTGATCAGCTCAAAGGTCACCTTGTGAGATCCTGAACCTCCAATAGTTGCTCTGACCTCAGAGGCTAATTTCTCTTGGACATCTGGATGACAGGCTAGCAGGTATGAAGCAAAGATGAGACAGGCTGCAGTAGTCTCGTATCCAGCAATCAGAAACATCACACACTGAACATCAAAATGGTGAATTGTAGTTAAAAGTAGATGCAACACTGTGAATATCAAATTCTAACAAAGACTTTCCAGAGAAAACTTCTTTTTTAAGGTAAGGGTGACTTCAAAATGTCTTCAGCCAGTTTAAATAAATGGCAGATCACTCCAAATCAATGTAACATGTCAGTAGTTTCTCAAAACGGCACAAGAAAATGTAGTCCTTGGTTACCTGGGCAACCACTTCATCTATGGACAGCTTGACCTTTTTCATGCCCATCTCCATTGGTGAACTCTGACACCATCCCTCCTCGTCTTCATCTTTGTGAGCATTGACCATAGGCTGCATGAAGTCAACAGAATCCCCCTGACAAGCCACACAAATGAGACAGGAATCAGCTGGTTCATATGTTTGTTCAACATAGGATTGTACGTGTAATTAATTCCCATTAATGAAACAACTGGTTCCTTTTTGATCTCATTAGGTTTTGTTTTGGCTTAGTAAGCTTATTTTGCGCCAATAGTTACAAGATGCAAGTGCTCTGCCTTCTGATCATAAAAAGGAAATTTTTGGCTGAAGTGTGTTTACAATGCTGTACCATCCAATAAAATATACAAGAGTGTTGTTTCACCTGCATACGTCCTTCTTTTCTCTTTTTAAAGAGGTCAGCAGACATGTCAAAAAAGAAGTTCTCACTCTCTTGAGACACCAGGCCAATGTCAAAATATCTGATGATGGCATAAGGTATGTATTCTGCGGGAGATCGAATAAATATGCCAGAATCAGGACTGTCATTGTCAATTTTTGTCACAAGAATTGATTATTTGAAAAAGAAAAGGTTAGATGTAGCAAGTTTTAGCGACATTTTACTAGAATCTGGAAAATCAAACAAAGCGAGGCTTCATCAGTGGAGGTGAATTAGGAGAAAGTTTCAAAGCCGTTTTGAAAACACCATACATGTACATGTTTCTCAGGGACTAAACTGGCAGTTATTCACATTTCCCACTTTGAAGTCCACTTGTTCTATCACCAGGACTATGTAGCCTCTCAGAAATGGCTGGCCAAATTCAACCCACACTATGCCTCCGTCATCAGCCTGTGATGGCTTTCGAGTACTCACTTTGGAGAATCTCTATCAGCAGCCACTTGGTGGATTTCAGGCGCGAGAAGAAGTCCATGGCATTCTTCTCAAAAGCCGCCAGGGTAAGGCTCTCGTCGTCCTCCGAATGGCTATGGAGTTGGAGGCTAAAGCCAGCCACACCTATGCAGCAGATGCTGAATGCACCATACAACCTAAAAGACACAACCTAAGACGGCTTGGTGCTTATACTGAGTGATCTGAGGGAATAAAAACTCTTGCAAATTCCAGTCAAGCTGCAATGTCTAATACAGAGAAAGTTAAGGTGTAGCTGCAAAAAATTTTCTTAGACACAATTTTTCTTCCACTTTGTATCCTTCTACAGTGTTTGAAAACTCCTTTTCATTCCTATTTGGTTAACTGCAAAGGTTTTTTTGTTCAAATTGTCAACCCATAATTTACTAACTGAAAACATTTCTGAAAAATGTATTGCTCTGCAATAGAACAACAATAAATCATCAATGAGGAAATGGACACACCGGTATTAATTTCCAATCTAATACGTACCGTGAATTTCTGTTCCATTAACAACGAACATTTTGAAACAAAACGACAAAGGAACCTGAGGAAATTTTCCCTCCGTAATCTGAGAATGTGAATAAAAAAGATGACCAGTCGTGTTACAGACAGATCGCAGGAGTATTTTCTGACAGGCATACCATTTACATGTAGGCTGTACATTGGCAGAGGCCATTGTTTCCCTAAATGTAAACAGTGCCCTCTGTTTAAAGCTTTTTGAGCAAAATATTCCTGCCACACCCAGCTTGTTGCTTGCACTGCCACATTCATCGGCTCATTCCAACATACCAGCCATTTCAGTGTACCGTATTTTAAACTAATTTTGCATTTTTTGCCCTGCCTGACGTGTATTATGCTCGGCCTTAGAGGGCACACACCGAGTATACAGTGTAATAATACACGTTGGGCAGGGCAAAAAGTCCAAAATTAATTATTTCAAGACATAGTCATAGATATCAAGACATAGTCACGTACAGGTTCTTGAAAGATTTCACTCCGTGAAATGCTCCTGGGGAGACACGCTGTAGCTTGTTTTCAGATAATCTCCTGCAGATGAAACACGCATAGAAATGATAAGCACGCATGTTTTAAGAAGCGGCACGAATGATTTGTGATATTACTGTTCAGCCTATTGGCTTCAGTGCCCGATCCCAACACTACGGCAATGTTCACTTGCGCTATCAACTTGATATAGGCCTAATGGCGCAAATAACGTGACATTTTACTTGGTTGAAGGACAACAAACATAACGTAGCTATTAGTTTGAGGGGGGATGATTGATATTACAATACATCATGCCATTATACACCAGATTCAACTGCCTTACTTACAGAAAGTTAATGTATTTGTCGCGAGTGTCTTGCTTCGTCTGACTGAGAAACAGCCCGGGTGGAATTTCCTCCAACTTGCAGTTGGCTAGAGTTCTGCATCGCGAACAAAGATCATAAATTGTAACAAGACACGTGTCTATCGCTTCAACGAAAAACAACACAAACTTAACACTCGTTAAGAATGAAATGTTAACCTATACTATTTTGACATATGAATGATGCTTACATGAAACTGAGTTTCCATACGCTCCCAAAGGTGTGTGGCCTTAAAACCTTCAAGTCATTAACGACCAGCCACCTAATTGAACAAAATGGAATATGAGACAACAAATCAGTGTTGTTGTCGAAACCACCTCAAGACTAGACACAAGACCATGCACAAGTAACAGTGTGCACAGTGACAAAGGAATGCTTTAGTATAAGACTTAAAGGTTTTCATGGTGAAAGAAACTAGATTTATAGTAAAAGATTGCGGTAACACCATGTATTTATCTCTTCTTTGAGTATGTGTGGTTCTGAGAAGAACCGGGGAATAACTCGACGTTTCGAACAGTGTACTCTGTCCGTCTTCAGGACACTAATGCTTTAGAGTCAGTTCATTTTTTAATAGCTTGTGACTTGAACTCAGTCTGGAGGTCTTGAGTTGGTATCGTGTGGTCTTGTAAATAAGATGTTTTAAAGTGGTCTCAACTCGGCACTACCAATTGAAGTACAGTTGCAAAGTTATTTCTCTACCCACAATAATCCGCAAATATTTCTGTTCTTGACCACTATCACTATCAAACATTAAAAAATAACGACCTTGACTGCTAAAAGGCTATTATACAGTAAACTTGTTGGCATTTGACACGGTCACGTATGTGTCCGATATTTCTTCGGCAGTATATCCGTAGAGGTATTACCATTATCTCTGGAGTTTTGCGATGTTACACAAACTTTACACTCATTAAGAATGAAATGTTAGCCTAAATATACCACCCCTGTCGGTAAACGAGGCTTTCACATCAAACTACCAATATTTGAAACGACATACTTTTAGTCAATTTTGTGATGTGACGCGTTAATTAATAGGCAATACTCAACGTCGGAACGCTTCAAAGTGAACGTTTTCTCTAAACAATCATGTTTAATAAAGCAAACTTCAAGGCCATAAAATGTGGGTACGAAATTATGCAAACTGATCTTTTCCGACAGGAAATAAATGAGAGAAAAGAAAACAAAGTAGCCAAGATTTGACCCACGGACATCTTCCTTGCTTAGCCCGTTCCTTTCTTTCACCCACAACTTTTGCGAGCCATTTTTACTGACTGGTATTTTTTTCTTCAATATAATTTACCATAAACAACTGTACTGCCCGGTTGCATAATCTTGGTTACTTCTTTTAAATGCACACTTCCATGTACAGGGGCATTCGGTATACAAACCTCGTTTATAAACAGCAGTATAAGTAGTGGGATTTGGTGAGAATCACCTTAGAATTAATTCCCACTGACGTAAGCTCTTTTCCTATTTGAAAGACAACATTGAGACTGTGGCCAATTCAAAACACAACATTTCTTGAACTCATCATCGTAGCTACGTAATTCTATTACCAACTTCAGTATGGAAAGTTGGGCCAATAAACTGTCCACTGCCAGTACGAAACTTTTTTGTGTGTATTTTATTATAACAAATACGTAATGCTGAACTTACAAGGCAGTAAATTGCAGTCCTCTTGTGTTGTCTGGTCCAAGTTCTTCGAGTGTGTTGAAACTCAACATCCTGAAATATCAGATGGGCAAAATTTGCTTCCAATTAGTGTTTGTAAAATTGTCAAGGTGCTGTTCTTTTTTTTGCAGCACGTCACATGCAGAATCTCTCGCAGACTGTCCACCAAATTTAAATCAACAATATTTTGAAGAGGAAAAAAGTCAGTGTATACTCAACTCGATATTGTGCGGTGGACCAGTGACAGAAATGAGATCACAGTTCGTTTGAACACAATATGTGAATAGCATCGCTGCGGCATTGCATTATCTTCTAATATTGTTTGCCATGATATGGGCGTTGCGAATAAGCCTTTGCGAGTTACATTTGAATGAACTCTGGTACACCGAGTTCTTTATATTCACGTGAACATAAGCAGTGAATTCTCCATGCTAAAGACATTGTTTGCCATATCTCGTGATTCGGGGCAAGCGTTTTCTTAGTTGCATTAAGAGACGCCTTGCACCAATGCACTGTTTTCAATGGATAAGCAGTGTACAAAGGAACCAGTCCATTCCATAGATAATGGCCATTATGCAAAAGCTTGCTTGCAATCACTTAATGCGTCAGTTTTAGGGGTGTTAGCGCAAGTGGTTAACATGGGGTGCGTTCGATTAGCTTCCCTGAACACACCAGTGTTACACTCAAGGGAAGCCTCAAAATGAGGCTTATCGAACGCTGCAGTGTGTTTTCAAGGCATTCTGGGTAAAAGGTCAAGTCCCCGCCTCGTTCCATCGTGTACGTCCATGCTCGAACAGTCCATCCGTGACGTCATTACACTCGGGCAGCCTCCAGAGACCCGCTCGCCAGCTGGGGTAGTGGCGGCTGACACCAGGGCAGGCACGAACATCACGTGATGGCTAAACGAACGCTCTCATGCAAGTTTGACTTAACGTGTAAGCTAATCGAACGCACCCTTTGCGTTTAAACGGTGTCTCTTGTCCTTCTTTTAAATTGCCCCTTCACTCGAATTTGCCCATTCATTATGGAACGTCCGGAATTATAGATTAATAGTTTCGTACACACGGCACATCACGTTGTGCACCGTTATGCAAGCCAGCGATTGGCAAAAACTGTGCTTATGTGCGGTAGCCAAAGAGAGAGCATTTTGTTTGCGTCACGTTTAATCCCATGTGCGTGGAGATATGCAAGCTCAAATGACACAAACCATAAAAAACCTACGTGTTTTTTTAGCAATATCACTGCTCGTTTCAGACAGCGTCGATACATCGGTCGAAGCAAAAGAGGTTCTCGCGCTTTTTTTCCAAAAAAAGTGTCCAAACTGCTGAGAGAATGAATAAATAAAATGTTTAAAATCAATTGTGCTTCCAACATGTTTTGACATCTTTAACCAGGAATAAGAGGAGTGGTCCTTCAAGTTTTCAATAGCGAAGCATTTCAAGAGGATACCCCGCACGATATGTGGGGCCGGGAAAGGGGGACCCCCCGTCTGATGCACAAGCTGTATACCCTATGGCATTGTGCCTACTGCGCCCCCCTCGGAAATCTAAAAGGAATTCCAAAGATTCCATTAATTCAAAAGAAGACACAATAGAGGAGATCCCCCTTTGCCACATAATATCTTGCATTATGTTCCAAAGACTCCCATTGCGTTATTTTTCTGTGTGTCCTCGAAACTTAATATTAGGCCTAGTTATCACACGAGTGAGTTCCACGAGCGCTAGCGTGAAAATGAATTCATCTTCAGGCAAACTTGACGTGCAGTAAAGATTTTATAGGGGCCTGTATGCGGGCAAACGTTTCACCTTTGAATTTAAAGTAAGTTTTGCAGTTGTGCGTTTTGCTTGTAGCGTAAAAATAGCGCAATGCTTCGAATTAGAACAGCGCATTGCAAGGGGTTTGATATGAATCGTGCAATACAGTTACCTATCACGCTGTTTGTTGCCACGGATTGACAAATCAGAATTGAGAATTGTATGGTTGAAGATAAGTAGCCTTTATAAACACTGATTCTAATTTCACATACAAAACTTTCAGTGAGTGCTGACTTACAATTTAAAAATATTTCTTGGTCCTTCTAACACCTCAGGCTGCATTTCCGATATCTTATTATGCCCCAAGTCTCTGTCAATTGTAAAAGGAGAAAGGGAACAAAAGAAATACGCTGAATTTATCAGGGGGTAAGCTCATCCTGAGATAATTTATCGAGAATTAAAAACACTTTAATTACAAGTGCAAAATTGCCCAATCCCCAATAAACGGAGAAGGGGGGGGTGATTATAGCCAAAATTCATGCGCGTCCTCGGTCCAGGTCGCTCATAGCGACTCTGAATAAGGCTTATGGGGGCTCTTTAGTGTATGGAAACATACCATCGATTATGATACTCTTCTAGGTGGACGACATACATGAACAGTTAAGAGCACCTGACAATCGGACTGCTGATAACCTCAAGTATTCAAATTTTATCAGTTGGGGAATTTCAACCAGCAGTGATTGAAATAATGACTGAGATCATATCGTGGTTGGTAAACCTTAGACTTAATGACAAGTCGGGGTGTGTTTGCTTTCCGTGAATTAAGGCCGAAATCAGCACGGCCCCATAAGTAAAGTGACTGGCTTAGTTTCGACTGATGTAACTTGATGGACCTATAAACTGCAGGGCACAGCTCAATGTTGCGCTGCCTTTGAACACCACCGTGTTGCAAAGTTCAAGACCACACCATAACACGACATCTTGGATTAACTTTTTGTGCATACTTACAGATGAATCAGGTCAGTGCACTTTTTGAAGGTGCCTGTCTCTAGGACTTCCAGGTTGTTCTCCCTGAAATAACTGTGAATGAAATACGCGTAATATCGTTGAGATATTCTGCACTGGAAGAGGAATTTTGGACAGAAACGTAAAAGCATACAGTGGTGCAATTCCGCGGAGGTACGGTGTAAGGTTCCAATTGCCGGGACTACTCCAGTCAGTGTCTGTAGACTATTTTCCAAGTTTAGTTGGCAATCTGGTTTATTGCATTTAAGAAGAAATTCAAGAAAAAACCCTCCCGGTATGTAGTTGCTGTCCCTCCCTTGAATATATGTGAGCTTCAACTAAAGAGAAAACAAAGATAATTAACAGCACGTTTAATAAAGATCTTTTTAACATTACACTCTCCTAATGACTTCAATCTAAATAGAATGAAAAGGCACGCCAGGAGATGAGTTGGTATTCCAGCAATGATTTGTGCGTAATAACCCATAGTAAATTTTAGATAAATAACCCATATAAACGGCTCCATTATTTGCTTGAAAATGGCCTTGACTGAATAAAGATTTCAAATGATAACTTACACAACTGAATACTTCTGAACCCCCTTGGATGTATGATTGCTGATTTGAAACCCTGTTCTGAATTCTGTTAACTTGTATACACCGAGGCGCTAGCGCTAAGTGTGGCCTTTTTATGAAGCGCGCCCTCACGAGACGGCCGTGAAAACTCGGCACTGCTGCAACATGGCCGCCCCCAAATTTCACCAAGAAATTTGCTAACTGTTAAGGCAACGGCAAAAACGTAACACTTCAGTTGAAACGATAAAAAGTTGAAGAACGCAGTTGCGATGAGAACACAGTTTTTTTTTTACTCAAGCAAGCAGTTCCTCGTCCCACAAAGTCTAAAGGGAATGAGAGTTTGGGTTAGTAACAGATTGGCCAAACCAGGAGTATCACCCTCATCATACTTTGCCAGTCGCACCAGCCGGGCCACTGGGCGTTTGTACTCTCGGTCGTTGACTCGAACACTGACTACCCTCACTCTCTGGTCATCACCAGGAAACACTTGTGTAATCGTCCCCACTGGCCACTGAGACCTTGGGAGCTGGGGATCTGCTATCATCACAACATCTCCCTCCGACAGGTTTTCCTCTTCCCTTTGCCATTTCTGGCGGGTTTGCAGGTTAGGAAGATAGGACCTAACAAAGTGACGCCAAAACTGATCGGCTAGTACTTGACTGTGCCGCCAATTCCTGCGACCCTTCAGCTCTCTCTCGTCATAGACCACCATCGGAAGTGCTGGATCCCGTCGCCCCATAAGGAGCATGTTTGGAGTTACTGGATCCACGTCAGCAATCTCAGAGGAGGCGTATCCCAGAGGTTTTGATTTGAGGATACCCTCAACCTCCACTAGCACTGTGCGAAGAACTGCGTCAGTTGCGGTCCTATCTCCAAGTACTGCCTTTAAAGCTCCTTTGGCTGATCTGACTTCCCGCTCCCAAGTACCCCCAAAATGGGGCGCATTGGGGGGGGGTTAAATTTGAATTTGACCTTGTACTTGGCAAGTCGCTGCACAATATCCAGCTCCATTGCCTTTAAAGTCTGCTCGATTTCTGTATTGGCCCCCTTGAAATTTGTTCCACAGTCGCTAAGAAGTTCAAAGGGAACTCCTCTGCGAGAGGCGAAGCGCCTGTAGGCCATCAAGAAGTGATCGGCATCCAGACTTTCTAGAATATCGAGGTGCACTGCTCGGGTGGTCATGCATTTGAAGAGTAGCCCCCATCGTTTTTCCTGTCGCCGCCCAATTTTAACTGTCAGGGGCCCAAAACAGTCTCCTCCTGTAGAGTAGAAGGGTGGCTTTTCCAGCCGCAGCTTGCATTCTGGTAGATCTCCCATGCGGGGCACCCTGGGCGTCCCTCGCCAGCGACGGCATTCTGGGCAAGCATGCAAAATTCCCTTTACCATACTGCGCCCCCGCAAGATCCAAAACCGGCGCCGCAAATGGGCGAACACTTGATCAGTACCAGCCTGATGACTAAAATAGGCATCAGCATCCTTTATCAGGAGTTTTGTGACAGGATGGTGTGGGTCAAGAACAACTGGATGGGGCTCTACCAAAGTAGTGTCTGTTGAGGAAGCCTTCCTTAGGCGACCTCCAACTCTAATCAGCTTGTTAACTGGGTCAAGTTCCGGTGCCAACTCAAGAAGACGACTATTTCGAGACAGCTCCTTATTGGACAAAAGAGCACCGACTTCCTCCTTAAAGGTCTCGCTCTGTGCCTTTCGAAGCAACAAAATCTCCACCTCCTGGGTTTGTTCTGGAGTTAGAATACCATCCAGCAACTGATCATCTGGGTACAGCTGCCTTCCAACTGCACTGACCAATTCTGTCCAACTTGAAAAGGCTGTAAAGTCAACATCAACCTCTGAGGTAGGCACTGTGAGACCACAGAAGACACTCTTGATTTTATATTGTTCAACGTTAGAGTTGACACGAGTTTGTGCCAAGATACATGCACTGTCCTTCTGCCACTCCTCTTGAGGGTCATGAAGCCACCCTGGGCCATCAGTCCATCTGGAGCCTTTCCCTAATTTGGAAACTGGTAAGCCGCGGGTGACATCGTCAGCAGGGTTATCCTCACTTCGAACATAGCGCCACTCCATACCCTCAGACAATGTTTGTATCTCGGCTACACGAGTTCCAACGAAAACCTTGAACCTGCATGACTCTGACTGAACCCAACTGAGTACAGTGGTGGAGTCGCTCCACATCAGAGTATACTCAACATCAACTGTAAGAGCCTCTAGGACGACTTGCGCGAGTTGGGCACCAAGGAGAGCCGCCATTAGCTCAAGACGTGGCATAGATAGCAGACGCTTTGGTGCTACCCGACATTTGGCTAACACAAAGCTTGTGTGGATCTCCCAACGCTGTCAGCGGTACGTAAGTAGGCAACTGCCCCATACAACTTCTCTGCAGCATCACAAAAGACACGTACGGACCTCTTCGCCGTGGCTGTCTCAACAGACGGTGGTGTATAACACCGTGACAACGGTATCTGTGGGATATACTCCAACTCCGTGCACCACTCTTCCCATCTCTGAGTTAAACCAGGATCAGTTACCCTCTGGTCCCAATCCAGCTTTTCTAACCACAAATCACGAACAAGCAACTTGGCTCTAGCTGTGAAGGGTGCAATGTCCCCCAACGGTTCAAATTGACTTGCAAGGGCCCTGAGGGCTATGCGCTTAGTCAGCACATTGTGTACTGGAACCTTGGCTGGGTGATACAGCTCATCACTCTTCCAGTCCCAGCATAGCCCAAGAGCTGGCTCTGGATCGCCCCCCTGTGGGTCCAGTGACAACGACTGTACCTGACGAGTTGAACAAGCCTCATTGGGAAGACTCTCAAGTACTGTGGGGTGACTACTCGCATACTTCACCATCTGGAATCCTACTTCTTGTAAACATTTGCGTGTGCTCTGGACAAGTTGGATAGCCTCTTCTTCAGTGTCTCGACTTGCCAGCTGGTTGTCTACGTAGGTCTCTTTCTCTATTGTAGACTGGACTCGTGGATACTGGTCTACCCGGTCCACAGCAGCTTTCTGAAGGGCAAATGTTGCACAGCACGGACTACATGCAGCCCCGAATGGAAGCACCAACCACTCTATGACAACCCATTTGTCAAGATGCTCATCTTTCCAAAGGAACCGAAACATTGGTCGCTCTTCCGGTCGGAGTCTAACTTGATGAAACATGGCGGTTATATCTCCTGAAACCGCCACTCGACCCTGACGAAATCGTAAGCGAACATCCAACAGAGATGGACCCAAGGTGGGGCCGGCAACCAGTTCATGATTGAGGCTCTGGCCTCCAAACTCAAATGAGCAATTGAAAACGAGACGGTTTTTCCCACTACTTTGTACAACATGACATGGAATATACCAACCTCGTAGTTGGTCTGCCGTCAAGTCATCCACCGGTCCAAGAACCCTGACCTGTTTCTGGTCTTGGAGTTTCCGGATGTACGTGCGACAATACTCTGCCAACTCTGAGTTTCCCTCAATCTTCCTCAGGTTTGAGCGGGCCAATGCCAATACTGCTTGTGGGAGACTGGAAGGTTTCTTGTGGTTAGGCTTCCACAAGAGTGGAGTTTCAAGCCGCTTCACCCCATCAACTTCAACTTCCCTGGTGTTCTCTTCCAGCATGTTGATGGCAAGCTTGTCAATCCTCGAGCGGGTTACCTGCTTTTTATTTACCTGTGGTAATTTATCAACTGTCATAAATTGCTCCATCAATTGGTGCAGCTGCTGGTCGGGTTTCTGTGTAGCACATGATGTGAACAGAATGCCTCGGCCCTCAAAAGTTTTACCAGGGATTCTGAGACCTTGGTGACCAAGGACAGTCCAGCCAAACAAGGTGTTTACTGCCACGGGGGAACTACACTTTGGACCTCATCGGACTTCAGACGAAAGCGTGAGTTCGACATGGTCCGCACCGATGAGCACAGACGGTTGAACCCTGTGGGCCGAAAACAATGCTAGCCCTCGTAACTGAGGCCACTTGCTTTGTAGATCCTCTGCAGACACACTGTAATCAACTAGCTGAACATCTGGGGCGCTGAAAGCACACTGTATGCCGTACCTTTCACTGTCTCCACGAGCAGAGACTTTGAAGTCAACACATTTTCCCTTCCAGCTGGTGTCACCCATCACAGTGCTTACACAAAGTTGTTCTTCATGGCCAGGAATATTCAACTTGTCAACAACAGACTGCAGGACCATTGTCCTCTCCGCACATTCATCCAACACGCCAAAGGTGTCAATGCGACCTGAAGGCCCATGCAATGTAAGTGGCACAACTTTAATCAAAACATCACGCTTGTAGTCCACTCTAGGGCTAGGCCCCACCCCTGAACACATTACTGCTTCCTTAGCTATGGGTTCAGAAAGTTCGTGGAGGCTGGTGCGGTGGTCACCTTCGCATTCTTTACACTTTTTAGGATACACACATTCCTTTTCATGTTTCTTTGCACATTTTTTACATCGTTGGTTTGTCTTCAACCACTGCAACTTCTGTTCTCTTGTCAGGCTCTGAAATTTTTGACAAGTTTCGAGGTAGTGGCCCGATTCTCTGACTTTGCAATACAAACAGCTAATCCTCTCTGGAGTCATTGCAGATGCATTGCTTTCACTCGGGGCTTTGGCCTCAGTAGCAATCTTCTTTCTGACTGCTGATGCAGACTGAGAACTGGCTTTGGCCATGTAAGATCTGGATGGATACGGTTGGTTGGATGGAGACTTCTTTTGCCCCTGACTCCGCCATTGTGAAGACTCCCTAGGGGACTTTGACTTGCTTGCCTTTTCTAGGAGGATCAAACTAGCTGGGCCAGTCTTCTTCTTTAACCATCGATTAAGATCATGTACTGTGTATCTCATACCATGGCCTTGATTCCACATTTTGGACAGGAATTCTGAGTGAAGCCTCTCAGGCAATTTTTTGACAAGCTCAGTGGCATAGCGGTGGTGCTTAAGCTCATCACTAAAGTCCAATTTTTCAGCTGTTTCTACTGCTGTGGCCAGCTCATCTGAGAAGTCACGGAGTCCAGACCAATCATTGTACGCAAGGACAGGACGGGCCTCTAGCTGATTGAGTAGGCCTTGGACTATTCGTGCTGGATCCCCATATGCCTTATGCAACTGCTTCATTGTCGCCGCATATGCTCCATCTCCCAAGATGAGATTACGGTCAGCAATGGCTAGAAGACGACCTCCGAGATGACTTCGTAGGTAGGTGAATTTGGTGGCCTCTGGCAGTTGATGCATGGGGCCTTTCATGATGCTGTCCCACAGAGATCTAAAGGTTACATACTGCCTAACATCATGCTCACTGTCGAACTTAGGGATGTCCAACTTGGGGAGGCTATCCCAAATTCCAAAGCCATAGCCAAACGGGCCTGCGAAAGTCGTCACAGGGCCTTTACTGGCATTGGCAGCAGGAGTTGGGGATTTGTCCTTAGCCTTGGAAGATCCCTTAGAACAGTGTGAATGTTTGCTACCTTTATCACTCTCTGATGGGTCGTCATCATTGGAGGAACTTGATTCGCCCTGTTCTTCACCACTGGAAGTGTCTGTGTCCTCTCTTGAGGTCGATGGCTCTGGAACCTTGCCATTCTTGGTGGACTGCTGCCTGGGGGCACCATGCTGGGTTGGGGATTGACTGCCCACTCCTTTCATGGCGGATGCACCACTGGTTGGTGAGAACTTGGAAACTGGCATGTCACTGAACAAACGAACTGTGGGCAAAGACTGAACTAACATGGTGTTAGGAAGAAATACGGAGGCATTTGGGTTAAAGACTTATGGCAAGGAACTGGCCACTTGTACGCCTGCTGCCTGGTGAGAAACATACGAGTCTGCCATAACACACGAAACCGGCGTATTTATTACCCCAGGAGGATGAGTGCTTGCTGCCCCGTGTGAAATGTATGCGCCTGACATGACATGCGAAATGTGCACGCTTGCTGGCCCAGGAAGGTAGGTGCTTGCCGCCCCGTGCGAAACGTATGCGCTTGACATGACATGTGAAGTGTGTTGACTTGCTGCCTCACGAGGGTTAACACTTGTCATGGGGATGGCCATGCTGTGCTGCATTAACGGTACAGGCTCGGGCATGCGCGCGTTAAGATTGACAGAGGTATTCATACCAATATCAGCCAACATGGATACAGAGGGCTCAGAAGTACTTACCCCTTCATTTACCCAAGCAAAGGTTCTATCTTTAACTGACTCCACCTGCCCTGGTAAGTGACCACCCACGTTTGTTTGGTCTTTTTCTTCCTGATAAATTACATCAATTTCATGTCTCAGTCTCTCAGTTTCTAGTTCTATCTCTGCCTGCCTCAAATCTGAGTTGATTTGAATTTCCATCTGCTTGGCTTGGAACTGGACTTTCGCTCTTTCCTCTTCCGCCTTCCTCCTGAGCTCCTCCAGTTTCCTGCGTGATTCCTGTTCAGCAAGACGTCTTGTGATCTTTGACTTGGATGATCTTGCTGAGGAGTTGCGTGAGGTCCCGCTGTACATGGAGGGAGGTCGTCCTGTATCGGGCACATCAGCATCCGCAGGTTGCCTGGGCAGAGAAACACTTGGCTGATGAGGAAAACTTGAAGGCTGTATGACATGGTGGTCATGGGCCTCGGGAACATGTCCCGGATAACGCCCTTGGGTTTCTGGAACATGTGGCGGATAATGCTCTTGGGCTTCTGGTACATGTGGATAATGTCCCTGGGGATCCGGAACATGTGGCGGATAACGCCCCCGACGAACATGTAGGGTTTCTTCAGCTTGGGTTTCAGTAGTGACAGACATGTTGAACTTGACAGTTCTTAGTTAGCTGGATGTCATCCGGCTCGAAGGACCAATTTTCTGTAGATTATTTTCCAAGTTTAGTTGGCAATCTGGTTTATTGCAATTAAGAAGAAATTCAAGAAAAAACCCTCCCGGTATGTAGTTGCTGTCCCTCCCTTGAATATATGTGAGCTTCAAGTAAAGAGAAAACAAAGATAATTAACAGCACGTTTAATAAAGATCTTTTTAACATTACACTCTCCTAATGACTTCAATCTAAATAGAATGAAAAGGCACGCCAGGAGATGAGTTGGTATTCCAGCAATGATTTGTGCGTAATAACCCATAGTAAATTTTAGATAAATAACCCATATAAACGGCTCCATTATTTGCTTGAAAATGGCCTTGACTGAATAAAGATTTCAAATGATAACTTACACAACTGAATACTTCTGAACCCCCTAGGATGTATGATGATTGCTGATTTGAAACCCTGTTCTGAATTCTGTTAACTTGTATACACCGAGGCGCTAGCGCTAAGCGTGGCCTTTTTATGAAGCGCGCCCTCACGAGACGGCCGTGAAAACTCGGCACTGCTGCAACAGTGTCAGTGTCCAATCTTGTATATGTTCATTCCCAATTTCAACGACACCAGCCAGAGCCGCATTATCCAATAGGCATAGGAGGTACTCACCAAACCGAGGCGATATTTCTCCAACGAAGATCGAATTATAAACTGGCTACACTGACTTGTTAAATTTCGCCAACAGTTGGAAATATTAGCCCTAGTTATGCAAGTGCCGGTCACTTAGTTTGTGCCAAACGCCAGAAAAATGGCTGTTGACTCAGGCAGGTTGACCCTAAAAGTAATGGATCAACATCGATTACGCTTACTGTTTCCGCCTCATTTCCACACAGACTTTAAACACTCAAAGTCCCTGGGTTTCCAGGGGAGTGGAGAGATCGTTAAACATCGTGGAAAGGGTATAAATACATTATTTTATGGGTAAATTGGGCAAATGGTTTTGTTACCCTCGGGCGGTAAAATAATGGCGGACTTATAGCAGTGTGCTCAGACAAGTCTGGTTTGTATATACATGTATATATAAATATATGTGTATCGACGTCCATGGTACCGAGACCAAAACTATGAGTAGGATCTATGGTGGAGTAATTATGTGGGGTTATGTAGTTTAGATCATTTGATTGAAGGAAGTTACTGGTTGCGCATAAGTGTACATTACTTGCATGTACATGTACAGGCACGGGGCAAATTGTGACATGTAAATTAATGAGACGGGCACATGTACTTGAGGATTAAGTGACATGTAAATCCCTTGCTTATTGGAGATGATTATTGCTTTAATTTTGAAATTTTTGGAATGAATGGACTTCAATTATTTTAAATTCTATCTCGAAGGTAATTAGACAGTAATCTTCCCAGTACTTGAGGGATATTGATTTATCATCTTTATTCCAATGTACATGTAATTTTAGGATTGGATAATGACAATAGGGTGAACTCTTTGTTATTTCCATCAGGAGGAAGTCCACAGTGTGAATTTAATTTTCTTGGCCATTAATCAATTTGGAAGGATGAGTAGATAAACTGTTTTTCCAGACATTTCCAATTTCATCATTTTAGGGTCAAACTGTGCCGTTTCAGTACATTCAGATTATACATGTATAATTCCTGCCATTCACCTAGAAGGTACAATTAAGTTAAGTTGTGTTTCTTTTTCTTTAAATTCCTGTTTGCCGTCGCCGCTGTTGGCCTGTCTACTGCTGAAATGTAAATAGCAATAACACCAGCAGAGATCCGAGCCCAGGGTGTTCTGGGGTGCCTGTTCATGCGCACCCCCCACCATATAGCGCCCCTCCCACACAATGAAAAACGAAGAAGAAAAGGTTTGTTTCTTAGAATAAATAAAATTTTGTTCAAAAGAGGTATTAGTCTTTCATGTTGCATCATGGTTATTCGAAGGTAAAACTGACAAAATTGTGAAAATAATTAGGTGAAACGCGTAGCTTTTATATAATTATGGCTTGTCTTAAAATTTAAACACACTCAACCTGGATTATTTTCAGGGGGCCTTTCTTACACAGAACCTTAGATATCTGCACCATTTGAAAGATTCTGGATAATTTATTCACACACGAAGTCCTAAAGAGGAAATAGCAGTGCAAATCCCGTACAAGTGTCATGACCGATATGCTTCGTCTGCTCTGAATAATTTTTCAGACTGACAACCATGTACATTTTCAGTGTGCTCCCATGTACATTTTCAGTGGGCCCTGAATTTATAGTGAAAGGTCTATTGAGATATATCCTCAGATCTCCGTTTTCAGTGAGAACAATGCAGATCTCTATGCGGATAAAACCGCTTTTACAGGCAACAACACAGGGCTCTGCGTGGGTTATTCCATTTTGTCTAGCAGGGAAAACGGTTGACTGGAGGGACTGTGACCTAACTTTGGCTCATATTAAATTGGCATGTGTTTCAAACAGATGAACGTATAAACCCTTCGATGAAATGTTATTACTTTCCAAAACCAAAACCAAACCCCAAACCAAAACCAAAGCCCAACCCCAACCCAACCCAACCCAACCCAACCCAACCCAACCCAACCCAAACCCAAACCCAACCCAAACCCAAAACCAAACTTATAACCATATTACATTTTACTTACAGAAATTTCACGGACTCCGGCAATCCAAAGGGTTTCTCGATCAAGTTGTTGGTTAAGTTTCTAAGTGGGAAAATAAAGCGAAACGACGGATCCCTTGTCACTGCAACCAACCGTGCTATTGGGAATGAGGGACAGTGTGAATGTGGAACTATAACCTTTCCAGAGTGGTAGAAGGACACATTGAACAAAAGGGGACGTGAAACGTAAAAGATTGGGCACTTTTTTTGAAACAGCAAACCAAAATCAAACAAATTATAAATTCCGTTCAACATCTTATAGTAAGCAAATACGCGATCAAAGAGTCTGGTGCTGGTTGAATACAGGTGATTCACAATAGTGCCCCTCCAAGAGTATGCAATGCGTTGGCCAATCACAACACGCGAAATCTGTCGACCCTTTCCACACGCGCATTGGGTCGACCGATTTCGCACGTCGTGATTGGCCAACGCGTTAAAACCTCCTGGATGTGCACGATTGTGAATTGCTCGTATTGAAATTATGATTTCGGTTTTGGTCCGTTGCACATTACTCAGATGGCCTCCCGCATTAGTTCCCTTATAACAATGAGTACTGGGCCCACAAAATCAAATTCGAAACTTACATTTTGATCAGGGACTTGAATTCCAGCAAACTATCATAAGGTATCTCATGCAAGAAATTGTCTCCCAGTTCGCTGTTTAAAGAGAAGTAAGAACTTTAATGCGAAGTAAAAAAAAAGTTAGGAACCTGAGTGTCCGAACACCTGTTGGTGACTTGCTCGCTCCAGCAAGTTTATTACATGCCAACTACGAGAACACAAGTCTTTGAACACCGATGCCTACAATTCGTGATGTACTGATGTACTTCCTCTTTAAATCTCCTAATTTCAGACTTGGTTCACTAGCATTAATTTATGTATAGACCTCTTTTTTCACTATTTGTGCATTCAGATAAATTTTCCTTTCTTCAAAACGCACCTTTTCTTGCAATATTTGGTATTTAAGAAGGAGGTATACTTTCATTTTGCAATCAGTTGTGCATGTACTATTATTTTTGCCACTTTGACAATTGAGCGATATATTTTTGACATTTTATTCCTCTTGCTTTTAACGCCCACCTTTTCTTTGCCGATCCCTGGTAAGCCTATTAACTGCCACTGTCAAGTGAAAAGATGTCAGTGCACCGTCATACTTACAGCGACACTTTGTCATTGGGGATGCCCAAGGGTAGTTCTCTGAGGCCTTTGCCCGTACATATGACGGCGCACAGATGCTCGATACACTCGCACACATCACAGGCGTCCCCCGTTGAGTTCATCGCGACCACCGAGGTCGCGAAGGTGAAAAGTAGTACCAAACAGACCATGATCGACGCATCCAGAATATGTCCTCCGTCTGCGCTAATGCTGCTAACTAAAAAGCGAGGCGTTTTTTATACGGCGTGCAGGTGGCATGATGCGATCACAAATTTACTGCAGGCATCGTGTTTAGAAGGGTATTCCCCTTGTGTCTACCGTTAATGTCGTTGCCCAAAAGCTTATTTTTCTACAAGTTTCTATGAATATGTTGTGTTTTTGTGATGTATTGACGCGTTTACCTGGTGTTTTGCAATCACAAAGAACTTTCCTGCAGGTGTTCCAGTACAGGACGGGAAGGGTATTCCCTTTGCGTCAAAATGAATTGTTCAATTCAAAGTAAACTGCCAATACACTGCAACGGTATTGTCAATGCGGGAGTTATTGTTCCATACACCAATCTCATGCTTCATGAGAATCTGTGAGGCCCGCGTTTCACACCAATCCGTCTCTGGTAATTCTGTTCCTTAAGCGTTGGAAGGTTCTGGAAACTTAAAGTACAGGTACAACAATTTCTGGATGACAGGAAAACCTGTCATCTTGACCAAGCAAGTGATTGGGAGCTGAATCTAATTCCAGAAAAGACATTTTGTGAACTGAGTCTACTGTTCGGTACTTTGAGGTTTCTATTCCCCCATATTGTCGCGACGAGAATCAACTTGCGTCCCTCGCTGTTTCGCCTGTTTCGCCAGCAATTCGTTTAAGGTGAATTGGACCAGGGTTCCAGCTTATTTGCTCTGTCAAAAGTCCTCTAAATGTCCTCGCCTGCACGATAGACTTAAGAATCGTTCTTACTTTTCTTACACACGAACATTACCCAATAAAGGCACACTTTTGTTAAACCGTATTGCTTTTGATGTGTTAAAATTTTTAATTATCTGACCGCATTGTTTCTTTGAGCATTGTAATTTCTATTTGATTTTCTGTTGCATCCATGAAAATTAAAGCTTTTGGGATCATTTGCATTTACTAATAGTTTGGAGATTTTAGGGGATATGGAGAAGCGCTGCAAAAGGGAAAACATACCTAGACGATCTTCCTCCTATATGTATTACACCTACTGTGTAATGAGTGTAGACTGTACATTTGGTGTCTAAATCAAATCTAAATTAAAAATTACATAGAAAACAAGAGAAACTATTCATGTAAGTATGAACAATACCGGTAGTGAATTATAGTGAGTAATATGTATGCTAACACCGGAAAGTCATCCCTGACATGGTTAAGATACAGATTGATAAATAGGATTCATGGAAGAAAAAAGACACAGTGGATTACGACTTAAACGAAATTTAAAGATCAATTGTTTTTCCAACGAACCGTTTTTTCAGGTCAAAAGTGACAAAATGGTCTGGAACGAATTACACGCTTTTGCCAAGCTGCACGGACCATGTCAAATCGGAACGTATAGTCTACATTCACCAAGTCTGTGAGGTACAAAATGTGCAATCACACAATCGTTATTGGATTCACTTGTAAGTTGATTATGTCTAACCTTAAAGTATGCATGTTGTTAAACATTATATTGGTTCTCAAGTGAAGAGGTTCTATAGCTCTATGGTTCAGCAATATGCACAAGGACCTATCCCGTAAACCATCTACGTTTGCTTCGTGTAGCTTGTGGTAAAATAACCCTTCAGGAACGTTCAGAGCAACCTTGGACCTCATATGCGTGTACGTCATCCACCAATTGCAGTGCGTTGCATTGCGTTACTGCGCAGTACCGCTTCATTCTGGTCACGCCAGAGAAACGACTGTTTGGCGACTTAGTTCATTTCAGAAATATGCGATTGTGGTAGAGTCATCAGGAAATAAATGTGGCTCCGTTAACTTGAATACACTTGAGCATGTGACCTGTACATGTATGCTGTTACCAATTTTGCGAATACCTATGTAATTATAAGCTGTAGTTTATAGTGCATACAAAACACAGGCCAAAACTGAAATTCGAGTCCATGTAATGACAGTCTTTAACTCACATTTTTACCATTTTAACACTGCGTACATGACCAATGGAATCTATGTACACCACAACCTGACAACACCATATCTACCATGATAATCATCACTGATGCACACTGTCTGGAAAAAATGAATAATAGTTAAAAATGATAAAAATTTAAAAATTAAAAATACAAAAAAATGATTAAAGAACAAAATTAAACCTCATAAGCTGGAACTCCAGGCTTGCCTACTTTCTATCTCTTTGTATAGACTTAGGCCGTGTACATTGTGTTCATTGTCGTGTCCATTACTCCGGGTATTCTATTTGCACGTCTGCGGAGAAATCTTGTTCGGTGTCATCAAGGAAGTGGTACCACTCTGATCGACGTTGTGAGGGTCGATGACAACAACTGGCGCATACTGTAGCGATGCATCCTCCGTGGCGACACCAGCATCCTTGTCTCCACAAAGCCTTCGCTCCAGTCCACAGTAAAGTCACTACAGCAATGAAAGCAGAGAGAGATAACATTTTCTCCTCAGTATTTGCCAGAACATATTTCTTTTGCATAGTTTTCATTGAGAGACACTGAGTTGTCCATAACATTAAGTTTGACTTGCATGCTTTCTTGAAGAATTTAATCATTAAGCTTATAAACGAGATCGTGGGAAAAAGATACTTACCCACGACAAACACAATAATGCTGAGGTTCAGACACACAAGAATGACAGACAGGATCTCCTTCCTCTCCTCGCCGGATTGGCTGTGTTCACTGGGCAACAGAAGCAGTGTCGCCGCCAGCAGGTTTAGGAGAATGGTGCCCAGTGAGCACATCTGCAGGCGATGCTCTGCAGCATCCTTCATGGGCTTGACGTAGGCGTGCAGGAGAAGAAAGCCGACCGAAATGACGATGGTTGCAAACATGGTAAAGTGGTCGTCGGGGCCGTACAGCAGCACAAACAGCGTTTGGACGATTTTGCGAGCAAGTTCCAAGATCTCCCAGTACCAGAACTGCGGTTTATAGTTTTCACACAGGAAACTTTCCCAGGTGAATTCTTCCTGACTCGTGGGTTCCAAATGCAGCAGCGGCTCACCGTCGTCAGTCTGGTCAGAGCCTCCATGACTTTCACCAACACGACCGGCATTTAAACTATGAGCCCCACCAGCAACATCAAGCAGAGGCCGATCCTCACTTTCCCGTCTCCCGCATTCATCCCTGGTAGACTGCTCAACGTCTTCTGATTCCAACAAGATACCCGGAATGCCCTTTGCCCGTTTTCTATTGGTCCACCACAAGAGGAGAAGCAACACCAACGGAAAACCAACAACATAAGAGAGGGCGACTTCGGCAGCGTGGTTATAAGAAACATGCTGTTGTGTTCGGCAATCAATCGAGTAATCAGCCCGAAGTCTAGTGACGCTTACAGAGTCGTCCTTGTTTACATAAAAGAGTTGACATCCAGAGGGTAACAGGGTAAGTATCACACTGGACAAGCTTGGATAGGAAACAAAGAGCAGTATGACCACAAACAAGTAACACCTCTGCTTAGTTTTGGCTACAAGACC
This sequence comes from Acanthaster planci, assembly GCF_054643075.1. Lineage (NCBI taxonomy): Eukaryota > Metazoa > Echinodermata > Asteroidea > Valvatida > Acanthasteridae > Acanthaster > Acanthaster planci. Next base: position 17,657,108 of record NC_141787.1, on the reverse strand, counting down.
TGTTCGTTTTTCAACAGGCATATTCCTTGTCTTCAAGTAACACTTGGTTAAGCTGTAATAACAGCAGGCTGCGAACGTAACGAGTGCCACAAAACTAGTGCCGACCAGGAACTCAATGTAGATTTCAGGATAGGTGAATCTTGGGAAATAACATCTGGGACTGATAATTAACCGCATTATATTCACCTCCAGCAGCCTAAAGAGAGAGCCGACACTTGTCAGTATCCTCGGCCATGAAATTTCATCCAAAGCCGCGAATATCTCCCCCGTGACCTGGTAAAAGCCCAGTAAAATTTTGCCTCGAGCCAGCAGCACGCTGACAGGAGACCGGCCTTTCTTTCGGCCCTTGCGTATTTGCCAAGCGGTGACTATAACGATCAACGCAATGACAGTCAACAGTAGAAGGACCTCAAGGAGGAACCACCACCACTCAGGACATTTGAAGCAGTGGTCAAACCACGGGTAAAAAGACGGACTGCACTGGGCGCAAAGCCACCCCGTGTAGCCTTCCGCACAGGTGACGTTAATACCGCCCATCTCAGCGTTGACGCACGGCTCACTACGAGGACATCGATGGACTTTAGGCAACACGCCTAGAAACCTCGTGGTCTCATTGTCGTATTCCTTGGTCTCTGTGAGCACATTTTGGACGAATCGTTGATAAGATTGATAGTTGTCAGCCCTGCCCCAGTCCCAGGTCCACCAGAATCCAGGTAACAGATGTTGGTATTCACCTGAACAGTTGACTCCTTCGTTTGGGCAGAGTTGGCATTCACCGAACCGATCTGTACGGAAGAAGTTATCAAGACAAGGACAAGCACGAAAGCCAGCGTGGAGGCTTTTATTGGTGCCCGTTGGACACACCGTACAGTTGGCAGGACTGGTACCAGGATGGGCCTCTGGTGTAACGTAAGTCCCATTGTTGCATCTTTGGCAATTGATACCTTGAGAGGCGTTCGCTACTTGGCCGGTCTTGATTTGGTAAAATCCACCTGTGTGCCAGAGAAAAAAATGCAAAAGCGATGTGACAAACAGTAACACCTATGGAAAACCTCCGATTGCACACTGAGGAGATGTATGTTTGTCCGAAGGGCTGTATACCTGGTGGGCATGCTACGCAACTGCTGTTTGTCCACGAAGTTCCAAACGTGCCCTGGGGGCACGGAGTGCACTCCCATGGGCCATCCTTGTACTTTGTGCAGTGAAATCCCGACCGGCTAAATATATTCGCTAAATCCTTGGGCACATCTATTGGCTGGGCGAACCCGTCCCCAACTAATTCGCTGTGTGAGAAGAGACGGGGAAAACAAAACGAAGTTACTAAGAGTCAGGCATTAGAGTGAAAATTTTTCACACGAACGTAGTCAAAATGATATGAAAAGAAACTGTCTGTTATAGATGAATCCCAACATGACGCTTTTAGCGTCGATCTGCACCCTTCCCCATTTGAAAACGAGGCTGTATTCGTCAGCTTCAATTCTTAACACGATCAGACGATTGAAAGCAAGGAGTTGAGACACGAGATACATAAAGGTATGTTAAATTCAGACTTTTGAGCTGCAAATTTTCGTGGGAGAGTCTTTCAGGATGACTCTACACATAAAATCAAAAGAAAAAATAACGTCAATTGACCGCAAACTAACGTATCTGCATGTGCAGTGGGCGTGGTTTAAACTGAGGTGGCGTCACACTTACGAACCGGATACTGCCTGTACTCTGTCGACTCCGCGGGCGCGCGCAACTAAGTTCAGCACAGAGAGCCTTGGTTTCGATGCGGATAAGCGCAGACGCCGCTAATGCGAAATCCCTGTATAGGCTATTGTGTGGGCAGCGTGTAAGGAGTACCGTACATTGTTTACCAAATTCATAGGACACATTCAGACTTCCATCATACGTTGCACGTGATTTAATCATTATCGACTCCAAATTACTGATCCATCCATACTCACATTGTTAAATCAGTCCTATTCATCAGGGGTACAAATTCTAAAGTATTCTCGATTGTTCTGAAAAGAAAATTGCATTAACAGGCTTTTCAATTGACACTCATGAAATGACCCTTTTGTTTTGTTCTGAGGACCCCCTTGAAGAAATTTTCATATCTCCAAAGATCCTGAAAGTAAATTCAATTATAACAAGATGAATTATGTAGAAATATCCCGTTTCATCTTTTTTTTGAAACTTCCTAACTTGGAAGGGTGTCTTATTATCAGTAGAAGAAACTCCGACCATCTAGGTTTGACATATAGTTTTGTTACAGGTATATTATGGAGGAAGTCGATGGATACATATTACCAAATTTAATTGCAAAGTAGACTTACACGTAACTGTCTTTACCAAGATCTTGCCAAACAGTTTCAGGAATTCTCCTCAAGTTGTTGCCATACAAAGATCTGACATTCAAATACACAGTAAAATTAAATAACAATAAAAAGGTAGATATGTGAATGGAAAGTTGATAATTTAGAAACACTACATGCAAACATTTTTACGCCTTTTAAACACCTTCCTGGTAACACTCAATGAACGCGTTTTGGTGTTAATAATCCAAAGCTACATACGTTTTATTTTTAAACAAGTGGTGATGTGTTAATAAATTTATACATTTACATAATGGCACACTTGGGTGTTTATAACAGGGCACAAAAACACTGTTATCAGATGGTTACCTTTTCTAAATATGAAAAACGTCTACATATGAAATGTCCACAAAAGGTGTTTTATTTTGAATAGTTAAATGCCTACAATTAAGGCAAAGATGCGTTCATAATTTGCGTTGGTTTTAACTATGTAAGGACGGAGGCAGTGACTCACACGTAATCGAGGGTGTTGTTCCTGGTTGCAAATGACCGCTCCCCTAAGGACGACAGTTGGGACTGGAATAAGTATCTGCCAAAATAATCCATCCAATTTATTGGTTTGGTTTAAAAGGAACTTTTATAGCTCTGTTATAGCGCGAGGGTTGTAACTTTATGAATGAATGAATGAATGAATGACTACGTGTACTAACCTCATTTAAGAAGTGGTTTAATTCTTATCACAAGATTCTACGTCTGCCAAAAAATCCATCTAGACTTCTTTTTTCTCTTTTGTCTGATGTTGCCATTAAAGACTGTTCATACTCACAGACGCGTCAGTTTGGTATCGTGAAACAGCCAGTCCACTAGTTCAGTGATTGGATTGTCAAATAGCATTCTGAAGGGAAAATGCAAGAATATTCCTGATCATCACAGGTTTTAAAGCTGCAGTTTAAAAGTCGAAAACCAAACAGCATCATCTGCAGAGAAAACACAGGAACGGCTTTCTCTGCCCGGGCATCTTTGTTCTTCCTGTGGGGTTTGGTTTATTGTGCGGTATGGTTTGTTTGTTTTTTTCCTATTGTATGGGGTTGGGTTAGTTTGGTTTGATTTTGTTTAGTTTTGTCTCACTGGCGTGTGATTGGGGCACTGCACCCTTCTGGCTGTTGGGGGGGAGGTTCGCTAGCGGGGCAACTGCCCCTTGTGGTAACTCTCACCTCTCCCCTTTGCCCGCCTCTCAGAAAAGCCTGGCTACGCCATTGTTTTATCTGGTCTTTCTTTGAGAAGTATTTCGTGTCAATTTAAGAATGTTGAACTCACAAATATCGAAGCGATCGAAGTCCTCTAAACACCCCCTCCTGCAGAACACTGATTCTGTTTCGTTGTAAGTAGAGATTACGGAGGTCTGTCTGTGACCGGAAAAGTTCAGTGGGGATGAAAGTCAGCTGATTGGATGATAAGTCCCTAAAATGACACGGAGAAGATGAATCAAACAAAGGATGTGTCCAGAACTCACTGCTGGCAAGGACGTTAAAACAAATATTTGATGCATACAGTGGCAGAAGTTACATCTGAATGGTATCTTTCACCGTCGCTGTTGCGCCAATCACGTCGCACAAAATTCATCTCTACACAAAAGTGACAACACGTTTTGGCTTACCTATGGATTTTTCAAAAAAGCTTTTTCGCGTCTTTTATGAATGGTTGCATTTTACTTAAATGAAAATCAGAACAAAATTAAAGAGAAGCGAATAGGCCTATACACTTGAATAAAAAGAACGAACTTGATTAAAAGAGAAACCGTTTCCAGCACGTTTAACTTCTTACAGCGTTACTATTGAAGTGTAGTGAAACGTATCCTCCGGCACACCTTCAGAAACGAGTCTGTTGTTGGACAGTTTACTGCAATGTTCAAAAGACTTCAGTGTTATTGCGTGTCTTTGGTTGTAACAGGAGTCCAAATTTAAAGATGTCACTTTGCGTGAGGAGATCTGGCGTGACGCAGCTGCGTCCCTCCTCAAAATCACACCGTCTTCGGGTATTTGAATTCTGAAAGCAGAACTCAGCCAAATTTGTACTCCGAAATAATCTGTCAGGGGTTGTCACTATGAGAAGAAACCGTGAAAAAAATTCGTCTTAGGTTATAGCGCGTGAAAGAAATATATGTTGGAAAGATTTTATTTATTTATTTTTTCATTTTAGGTTCTCGTAGTTTCTTCAAAAGGGGGATCGTGTGATTTGGAGTTTAAACTTCAAGGTAAACGCTTTGAAGTCGAACTGGAATATTTCAATCATCAAAACTGGAAGTGAAGTTTCGAGGTACAAATGGTTTTGAAATCTAAAGCATTCTGTTTAATTTGTAATTTTATCGATATACGCGTATGACGTTGTTATTCAGGAGAACACTTACATCAGTCCAATTTCTGTCAAATTTTCAAACATATTGCTTGGCAGAGAAGTCAGCTCGTTTTCGTCTAAATACCTAGAAAATACAGAGAGGAAAACATTACCTGCTAAATTTTCAAAGAAATATTCAAAAGCCAGACCAACCTATAACCAAAACATTTGGAGTTAGAAAAGGACAGACAAGTTCATTTCCCATTCACTTTTCTCTAACCAGGAACATTTTGAAACAAAACCAGTGTAGGGAAATACAAGTAAGTGAATTCGAAAAACAGTAAAACATTGGTCTATTTTAAATCTACCGAGTGCTCTCGTTTCTTTACCCACCATAATTTATCCCAATGGTCGTACAATGAAAATCAATATTTAAGTCACTCACAGCTCCGTGAAACCTTTGATTCCGTGAAATGCTTCCGGGGAGACGCGTCGTACCTTATTTTCAGTAAAACTACTGCTGATAAAACACACGGTAATGGTTTCAAGTTATAGATGTTACATGAGCTAGACTAATGATTCGTGTTAGTCCGGTTCCCAGGCCCCCAAAATCCATTTTTTCAGAGATCTGAATAGGTTGCTGCCCTTTCCGAAATTGACCGAAATGTTTTGAGCCCATTTCGTCGTTTTTTGGGTAGTGTCGTCCATAATTCATTAATATTGGGCGTGTACACGTTACAGCAACTCGCAGATTCTATCAATTCAATTCTTTAAAAAAAAGGAAGCTCTTTTTATATTCATCTCCAATTTTGCAGAGTTACTAAAAAAACCTCAGGAACAAGCGAGCATTGGATTTCAAACGAAGCTATCAGCCGTCAAGCTATATTTTTACGATAAGCAGCCAGCTTAGGTGCAGATTAAAATATCGACAAGAATATAATATCAAATCAGTGCTCTGAAATATGTGATTGGCGAGCTTTCGGTAACTGAGTACCTTCTTCAGGGCAAGTAGACTCAGTTCTGCCTGCTTGCCCTGAAGAAGGTACTCAGTTATCAAAAGCTGCTTGCTCTGAAGAAGGTACTTAGTTATCAAAAGCTCGGCAATCACATATTTCAGAGCACTGATTTGATACTATATTCTTGTCGATATTCTGATCACGGTGCTACGCAGCCCTTCCATATTTCTTAGGTGCAGATTAAATCCTGAATTTGCTCCTGTGTGCGATTACTACTAACGGTTACAAAAGTGTGGGATGTAATGACCCGGTAGCAATATATTTCTGCAGTATTTCAAAGGACGCTTAAATCAGTCGACATTTACTTTCATATTCTAATGCCAGATTCAAGTGTCGTATATAGTACTCACAGTGTTTGCATGTATTTGTAGGGTTTCTGTCGTTTCGTCTGATCGAGAAACAGCCCAGATGGAATTTCCTCCAACTTACAGTTTGAGAGAGTTCTGCATTGCGAACAATGACTATAAATTGTTAAAGAAGTGCCAATCGCCCTGACGCAAAAACATATCCTTATGACATTGGAGCAACGCTTACATAAAATACAGATTCCGTACTCTCCCAAAGGTGTGTGGCCTTAAAATCTTCAAGTTATCCCGGGTCATCCACCTATTTCAACAGAATAAAAAAAAATCAATTGCAGATCATTAAGGCCTAGAATACAAAGTTTGTTGTTGGTATGTTTTGTATGTTTGTAATAATTTTATTCCGGGGGCAGTGTTTGTTCTGTACATGGTCATATGTGTCCAACAATCTTATTTTAGTTTTTTTGAGTGTATTAAATTCTCATTTCTTGTTTTTCTGTGATCATGGAACGAGGAATCATGTCCCCCAGGAACGAAGGGGGACAACTTTAATACAATTGTCCTTTTTCCTTCCTTGAACAAAACTCTCAAAACGAATGACTTTCTAAACTTCATTGTTTGAGGTAAATGATCCTTTTATCAAATTTAGTTGAAAAGTACATCTATAAACAAAGCTAAATACAGCTGAGTATTTCGTTTGTGTACGTCTTTTTCGTTTGCTCGATTGTTCTTTCATTTCTTATTTTTTTCATTAATCCTTCATCCAACCCACGAGCTTAAAATGTATATCAAAGTTAACGAGATTCTCATAATTCTACTTACAAGTACATAAACTGTAATCCCTCTGTGATAACTGGTCCAAGTTCTTCAATCGCGTTTTTACTCAATTTCCTAAAATAAAAAAAGGAACAAGTAAAATACAATTTCCATTAAAATTGTTATGGGGATAGTGGCGTTTCCATAGTGTTGGGGCTTTCAGTTTTTAACTTCACTAAAAAGCCTACCCCGACTGGATACGCCAATGATTTACTAATCTAAATTTTAATTAATTCCGACTTACAAATGCTGAATATTCGTCGGTCCCTCAAACGCTCCAGGCTGTATTTCCGAAATTTCGTTTTCTTTCAAGTTCCTGTGGTATGAAGTAACGGAAGGACGCACATAATTTACCACAGTATGACATTTTCCCGAAATATTGTACTGACGATATCCTGCAAGTTTTAATGATCTAACGAAGTATCTGACGTCAGTTATCTCAGGACGTTGCCGTCTTACTTTTAAGAATGTCATCATCCTGTCATAAACGTTTTCAGACTGTCGATATTTTGTCATCGTCAGCCTGAAGTATAAAAGATATTAACAAGTTGGGTGGCAGTACGGTTGGCAAAGTCCGCGCATAATGTCGTTGTATACAGCCGTAATATCAGAATGTTTTGCGCATTACCGTCAATTAGTCCGATCCAGAAAAATACTACTCCAAACCTCACCCGGAACAACTTGCTCATCGATAAGATCGCTCATCGATCTTGATAAGTCTCTAGAGTTTGATATTTTTATTGAGATTAAAGTACCATATTGTACACCACGGAGAAGGGAATGAAGTTTGGAAATTAACTTCTTGACCAACATAATACTTACAGACCATTCAAGTCAGTGCATCTTTTGAAGGTGCCTGTCTCCAGGACTCTAATGCGGTTCTCCTCAAAATTACTGTGGATAGAATTGAATGCATACATGTAGGCCTACAATATAAAACGTACTTTGGTGCAGTCCTTCAAATAGCAAAGGTTCAAATACTGCTCCAGTAAGTATCTTTATTAAACCTTGCTTGCGTTAACTTTCAATTCCAACTAGAATAAACTGTAAAATGACCTAATAGCCAGGGCTTGCTAATCAATATTGAAGATTTTTTACAGGGGAAGATTTGCCAATCTGCTATAAAATGTATAACAAGAAATACTTGGTCAAGGTCAGAGGGAAGGGCGCTCTAGCGATAAGTAGGTTAAAGTTGTGTAAAGTCGGTGCTCCACACTCAACCGCGCAGCAATTCAAAGAAAACAACACACACCTCATTGTACCAATTTTCAAAAGATAGCAAGAAGTAAGACAAAATTTGCAGTAAAATGATTTAATAAATAAATAAAACAACAGCAGCAGCAAATGATAATAACAGCAGCAGAACAGTAGACGCAGCAGAAGAAAAACAGCAGCAGTACACGCAACAGCGGCAGTAGAAACAACAGCAGCAGTAGATACAACGGCAGCAGAAACAACAACAGCACCAGAAACAACAGCAGTAGCAGAAACAACAGCAGCGGTATAAATAACAGCAGCAGGAGAAACAATAGCAGCAGCAGAAACAGCAGCAGTAGAAACAACAGCAGCAGCAAGTTATAACAACAGCAGCAAATAATAATAACAGCAGCAGAAGAGACAGAAACAGTAGAAGCAGCAGCAGAAACAGCAGCAGAAGCAGAAACAACAGCAGCAGTAGAAACAACTGCAGCAGTAGAAACAACAGCAGCAGCAGCAGCAGTAGCAGCAGAAATAACAATAAAAGCAGCAGCACCATCGATTTGCCGCTATACAAAAGACTCTGATAGTCAGTGCGTCAATGTATCGCTACGATGTGCTAGGATCCTGCAGGGAATCAGTCTTTGGCATAGGCCTTCCATGATTGAAGAAATGAAATAAATAATGCATTGATAAGCAGGACGAAGTTTCCATTAAATTGATTATTCAGCTGTGAATGTAAAATGTACTGATTTGTAAAATTTAGGGATCAAAATGTAACATGATCAACTTAGGTAAAGGCCTGTCCTTTTAATTGGCTTTTCTGGCTGACTTGGCTTTTTTATTGATCAAACTTAACTGTTGTGTAGGGAGGTTCCAAGTGATGAAATTCGGAATACAATTTTGACATCACCCATTTTAAGATTTTTCATATATTATACTTGCTTTGATTATTGTCGATTATCTCCAGTTACAAAAATTGTATACATTGTGCTCATTTTTACTACTGCAGTGCCGTCTCTGCTAGAGTTAACCAAAACACTCACCGGAGGTCACGCACAACAAACAAACTTCAACTTATTTGACTTTTGTACATGCAGTTCATGATGGTTTGAAATTTAAATATGGCTCCTTATCTGAAGTTTTGTATTATTGAAATTATTCATTCTTTTCCCAATTTTGCTGTCCTAAATTCTTGTAGTCACAGATCCAAGCCCTGCTCACTGAGTTTAATTGCTTACCGTACATGTATTGTAAGCGTTACATGTATCTCTCTTGGACGGCACGTGGGCTCCACGCACGGCATGCAGTGCCTGCCCAATTTCCACAGGTAACTTTTTTGTTGTGATTTGCATTGCTTTATTTCACTACTTAATGGAGTATTTGTGAACGCTTATTCCGCTCATTTTATCCGCTTGTGATGAGTTTGATGGCAGATTGGAGGCGATGAAGAATTTTAAAAGGTAATACTTGGAATTAGTTGATTGAGGGAGTACTGCGGTGAAGGGCTGTAGGATTTTGTGTATTGGTGGCATACATGCACGTGGCGTGGCGGCGTGCTGTCTGCCTGTACGGGTGCAGCTATGGTGAAGGATAAATTGTGTATTACACTGGTCTTAAGGTTTTCTTGGCAGTGAGGAATAATTCAACTGGAAATGGATAATTGTTCAATGAGGGTTGTCAACTTTTTTTCTTTCTGTTGAACTAGAGTGTCTGCGTAGGTTATACTGTATATTGGTGCATTTAGGGACATTACGAATGACTGTGTGTGCAAGTTTGGTTAGCCAGCGGCTGGGGTTGGCTTGAATACTTGTGTTTCTCCCTTGATGCCCAATGTAGACACTGTGCCTACATAAACACATGGTAGTCAAATTTCACGTTGTACCGGACCATGTTTATTAAATGTATCTTCAATTCTTCCTAATTTTCTACAAATTGTAAGTCTTTAATGTAATTGGTTGTAACTTAAAACTAATGAGTGCCTGCTGAATTTCCACTGGTCGGGTCTCTGACCCCAAACAATAAATCTCCAGAGGCACAGTTTTGACCGTGAAGGCTGTGAGTTCTTGGGAGTTCCACCAACCCACTGATCCCCCCTGCTTTCTTACCCCACCCCGGACCTGCGTGGCTTCTTCCAAGTGCCCTGGAGTGAAGTCTTCCCAGTATCAGGCACGAACCCCACCCCCCTAGAAGACAACAACCCCTCTACAGTTGCTTGAGCTTTTCAGTAATATGAAAAAGTACTTTATTTAGAGGTGTGATTCCTGTCCTTTTTTTTTTACTATATACATACATTTTGACGAAACATACTTCCGCCTATAATGGAAATGGAAACGTAGCATCTGAAATCTGCCCAGTTGTCGAAATTACATCCTATTTCAATGTTTTCACTCATGAACAATTTTCGAGAGGTCGTTGATAGGTTGGATTGCTCCGTCTATCTGACTAACAAAACGCTAAATCTAAATTTACTACGTACATTTGTCAATTGCTTAATCCCAGAATTTTTAAATTACTTTTACTTATTATTCGATGCTCTCGTCTTCTGAGGTTTATTTGCGCTGATTGAAATCCTGCTGGCCCACACATAATTTTCTATCATTCACGTGTAGATTCAGATTTAGCCGCGCACAAGTTTGCCTGCTTCTGTTACTAGGGGCACGGTACCCTTCCCTATAGCCGAGTTTAATGACATATTGTCGTGTTTGATAGGTCATTGTACACAAAGATGCCCAGTGGCCGAACTTACCCTGTAAACCATCTTTGTCAATATGCAACATAGGCGCTGTGCCCTGGTCTCTGAAAAATGCGGAGGGTCCTACGAAAACTTGAGGGCTCTTAAAATAGCAAAGTGAAACAGAGGCATACGCGTGAAGTTTCTTAATAGCGTCACGGTTTTCACAGAATTTCCAGTTGTTGAAGCTTTACATTTGTCCAGCACAGCAACGTAGGCCTGAAGTAATGAGGCTTCAACTCTACCCAGCTCTATGAAATTGGTGATAGTAGGCCTATGCGTAAATCAGAGAGTGGCTTACGAAGCTGTTATGCTGGGGCGAAACGGAACACTTGATAGGGCCCTGCACTGCTAAGAGCTAAAAAAAAAAAGGTCAGTGACGTGTGTGTTTTTTTTTTGGGGGGGGGGGGATTCCGGTACAACACAAGATGTATTTGAGGACACTTCCAATTAACAAAGTTCTGGCTCAACACTGCACTTACGCTGATAGTAAATTGATACCATTTTTCACGATCGGCTTGATGTCTTGTAGTCGATTCCCGTATGCGTTGCTGCAAAAACACGAAAGCGAAATGTTGGTGCTTAAGATGTGAATGCTGCACAAAAACCAGTCTGGTCCCCCTCATCGCCACAACCCTGGCTGCACTTGTATGGAAAATCATGGGCATATAGCATTAGGCCTAAGATGGCGATATATTTCTTTTGTTCACCGATGGCATTTACATGAATTTGAGAACGCATTTTGGTGGCGTAAATTCACTCCGTACAGACACATAATCAAGCAGGTAACAAACATTAGTTCAATTCTTTGTTATGGTCTGGTTACCTCTTGTTTTCCATTGTACTGAGTTGTTAATTGTTTTTCTGGTAATAAATCACTTGTGCTTACTTGGTACCAGTACGATTACATTTAATATGAATATTATGCACATACGTGCAACGAGGCCACTGCTCGTCTACTATATGCTGCCCGAGAGAACATGAAAGACCAAAGGAAGGTCATACTTATCGAGGTCGAAGGTATATGATACGAACAACAAAATGTTATTTCTTTGTGCAATACCGTTCTAACCATGTCACATTTTACTTACACTATTCTGACGGACTCTGGCAATTCAAAGGGTTTCTCGATCAGGTTGCTAGTTAGGTTTCTGGAGGTGAAAAGGAAGCCAAACGGTACAGCATCTCTTATTTACCACCAACCCTCGTAGTGAAATGTTGGGAGGCGTCAGTGGAATGTAGAATGAAAATTGTCCAAAGTGGGAATACATGGTAAAGGTTTTCCCGGGAAAGAAAAGGGCAGTTAAACGGACAAGGCCAAATTAAATGGAAAACATGGGGAAAAAACTCATACTCCATGAGAAGAACAAAAGAATGTACCAGTTTCAAGCAGACCGATAAATTCAATTTCTATTGGTTTTAAGAGACCGTCCCGTTGGTCGGCATACATAGCGGGCCCAGCGGTTGACGAAGTACCTGCTTGAATGAGGCACTATACATAATTATCATGGATAAATGTGTGTTTGAAATAACTGCAGTAAAATTGTTGGACAAATTTTTTTTGAAAACTTGTTCTGAATTTCTGATTCCAAAGGCATTCATAAATGATGTACATGATGCAAGTAACCTCTCGTACCATGATTTTCGTCAAAAACAGAAATTATTTTGGGTAGTACCCAATTGAATTAAAAACTTACATCTTATACAGGGACTTCAATTCCAACAAACCGTCGTAAGGTATCTCACGCAAGAAATTTTCTCCCAGTTCGCTGTTGAGAAAGAAACGGGGACTTTAATGCAAAGCAAATGTAAGTCGGATATCTGCGCCTTGCAACACCTTTTTTTATGTGGAAGCCCGAGAAAACGCAGTTGTCTACTGTAGTAGGTTTATGAACAACGGCGCTTCAAAATTAACGATAAAAATTTCTCCTTCAGGATCACTGGCCCTATTAAATACATGTACTAGCTTTCCCAAACATTTAGATTGAGTAACATTATGTACGGTTGGACCATGCAAAGAGATCGCCTTCGGGAATATCAGTGGCTCTGAAAAGAACCGGCGGAGGAAAAATGCTTTGCTTCAATTTCTTGCCACTTTGGTACAAGGAGGAGGCCTAATTTTCATTTCGTAATTAGCAGTACACGAATTACTGTCATTTGCTGCTTTGGTAACTGCTTGACATATAATTGTGGAAAATTTGTTTGCTTTTCCACTGATCATAGTTTGCAGACCCTTGCCGGGCTAAACCACCACCGTGATGCTTTTACCATACTTACAGCGACACAGTGTCATTGGGGATGCCCGAGGGTAGTTCCCTGAGGCCTTTGCCCGTACATATGACGGCGTGCAGATGCTCGATACACTCGCACACATCACAGGCGTCCCCCGTTGAGTTCATCGCGACCACCGAGGTCGCGAAGGTGAAAAGTAGTACCAGACAGACCATGATCGACGCACCCGGAATATGTCCTCTGTTACAGCCCGGCATTACCGTGCCGTCAGTGTTAATGCTGTGCTATCGTTGAAAAGCGAGGCGGCTTTTATGTGGCGGATATATTCCTTCATGGTACAATGCGATCACACCTTTCGTGCAGGTATTGCTGTACGGTATTTAAAGGGTATTCCCCCTGTGCCTACCGTTAACGTTGCTGCCTTATAGCACTTTTCCCACCAGTTTCTGTTTCTTTTGTACTATTGTGATGCATTCATTTTACAATGCGATTACCCCCAAAGAATCTTTTTTCAAGGAGTATATGGGGTTCCCCACTCTATTGTTCAAGTAAAACTGAGATGCCGTTGAACCGCAGAAATGCTATGATTGTTCCTGGGGGCACTTACTGAAGAAGATGCACTCAGGCCTCTCAAACTAAAAAAACGTGTTGTTTGGTCCTTCAGATTTCTTTTGATTTTCTATTTTTAGTAGGTTAACCAATGAATTTTTGAATTATCCGCCCAAAACAAACTCACCCCCCCCAAAAAAAAGGGAATGTTCCAAATCCTCTCAGCCGCCATTTTTCAAATGACATCCCTCACCTTGCGCGGACTCTTCTGACAAATTTTCAATCCCATTTTTGTCTGCTTTGCCCCCAGATGGGTGCCCCTGAATCTACAGAGATGATTCTAGGCCATACTGACACGATCCCACCATTTTCTTGGCCCAAACAGACCCCCCTTTTCGAAGGAATCTGTAGGGGTACTTTTTATGGGCCTCAGCCTGGCGGAGAATTTTCTTTGAATTGGGACACTGCTGCCGGAAGTACATCGAACCCTCACTCCAAAGGGTGTATGTAAAATCACACTGAAATTGGAGGATTTGGGACTGTACGTGTTGTAGCAGACCTTCCAGCATATTGTTTTAACAATTCAGATTCTTTGTATACAAGATTATGATCTGAAGCGTCGATTCTGGTAGGATCTTTCGTAAAGTGAAGGCGAATAGTCCGCCAACGTAAAGGCACATAATGGTGGCTGTGGAGAGAGGTAAACAGCGGGAAACTAATCAAAGAGTCGAGAGCAACTTTGCATCGGCCTATTCCCGTTGTTTCCCTGCAAAAGCGTACTTTCGAGTCATTGTGTCTCAGTTTTTCTCGTTCAGATTAGAAACCAGTTGATTGCAGTTTTCATATGATAGGCCTAAAGGTTAAGTTTCGAAAAGAAAATGGTGTAATTCCAACCACGAGTTTTATGGTCCAACTATAGTGAGCACTCCTACAAGGCATCTTCTCTTGTTTTTTTCCTGTAAGTGGGCGCTAAAACTATGGCTGGTCTTCAGTACAAATAGTTCGCAAAATGTTACAAATCCCAAGCAGCTACTAAGCTACTTTACCCTTTTTAAATTGATTGGGCAGCTGCGTAAATTTTGAACAAAAATGAGGTAACGTCGAAAACCAACCAGAGAGTGTTTTTTCTGCAAACTAAAATACAACTGTTATGCCCCTATGCTCACATTTAAGTCATCGGTCACCCTGTCACCGTGCCTATCAAACTCATTTATAATTTGCCGGAAATAAACCCGGAGAGATGAATGAACGTTGCTGTGGTTGTAAGTTCACAGCAAATCACTTATTATATTATCACTTACTTATTATAACCGCAGCACTCACTTGTGGGTATTCAGAATTAACTGGCATAGTTTCTTTAGCTTGTGTTGCCAGCACAGTGGTTGCCTAACTTTGTACGGGGTGTTGGGTTAGAGTTACGTGAAGGAAGTGACAATTTCATAGACTGGATTTTATGGTTGTAGGCTAGAAATTCTGGGATTTAATGGATACGACTAGGATAAAGAATCCAGACATCATTATGGATAGGATATATGATATGGATTAGCGTCAGGGATTGAGTTAAAAGGGTTCAGGATTTGGCATAATGGGATATTGGGTTGATTAGTTTAAGGAATCAATGGACATGTCTGAATACGGGCGTTTCATAATAGTGCACCACCAATGCGCGTTTGGAAAGGGTCGACAGTTTTCACGCACTTTGATTGGTCAACGCCGCGTGGCCAACTCTTAGAGGCGCACTATTGTGAATCGCCCGTATTGCTCCATTTCGGACAATAACCCGTTCTTTACGAAATAATATTTTGAAATATCATTAAAATATGACGTACACAACCATCCCCGTAAAATGCATGATCGTTGAGGTAAGGAATTTCGAGATTTTCATTTTCGAAATCCCAACAGTTGGAGTGGTAGTCGGAATTTCATGTAACCTTTCAGTTACGTTCACACAACGACTGTTAGCTCGTCACTATGAAGTCTTTGTTGCACCGTCGATGGGCTGAAACTGTCTAATTTTGTTTTATTATATGATCACAGTTTTGCAAGCGGGGAAATGGAAACTTGCCTACCGTTGGGGGCGTCCGTCGCCTGACCTTGTTGGAACTCATTAATAAATGTTCATTCCTCACCCCAACCTTACTTATCAATAAAATATTCGATCTTTTAACCATTCAATAATTATTTATTCTTTAACCTAACCACAATCGTCTCTATCGATAAATCCCCAAATCTTCACCCCAATCCTAAACCCGACCCAACTCTATAAACTGCTGGATTCCTTCAATCCTGTCAAATAAATACCCATATAATCGTATGGATGAAATTCTCGCTTCCTTAACTTAATAACAACCCTGTCCAACTTTCTTTCCTTTTCTTCAACCTAACTCACGTAATAATTACGTGTATTTGGTTCCAAATTCCTTACCTAACCCTACACACCGTGTAGGAAACAAGCGCATACCTCCTGAAGTTTTGAGTCAGGGGAGGTGAAACGTAAGGAATGTGATGGTTAGCCCCCCCCCTTCAAGTCCCTCGTACTCTTTGTAGTAAAAAAAATGAGCAGTTCCAAAGAAGTCAGACTTCCACCTTCAAATTGCTGTTTTGTGTGGCCAGGGACCTTGTCAATGTTGACCGGTTCGATCAACAAATTTTCTATCATTCAATTCGATCATGGAAAGAAATGCATAATTTATTTCAAGCAGTCACTTCTTGGAGCTGAAACTCCAAGAATCTATCCCCAGTTCTCTTTGCAGTAGAAATTTCTGGGGCATTTGCGATGGGGCTTGGTTTCTCAAAAGTTATTCCCTCTCCATCAAGATTTGTCAGTTTGCTTTGCCTCTGTCCGTAAGAGGCCCGTGACTAGACAGACAAGACACCCTAAATTGATAAAGGCAGGCGACTTTAATATGATTTTGTCCTGCGCAGCTTTCACAGAAAGGAAACGGAGCAACAGAAATCGTGGACTTGTTTTCGGCAATGGTACATTACTAATTAACGACCAGAACCCACCCAAACACCCACCCACCCAGCCACCCACCCACCCAGCCACCCACCCACCCAGCCAGCCACCCAGCCACCCACACACCCACCAACCAACCCACCCAACAACCCAACAACCCAACAACCCAACAACCCAACAACCCAACAACCCAACAAACCCACCCACCCACCCACCCAGCCACCCAGCCACCCAGCCACCCAGCCACCCAGCCAGCCACCCAGCCACCCAGCCAGATTAACCATCTCCTTTGAACGTCCATTCTTGTACGGAAGGAGGCACCAGTACAGGTCGAAATCTTGAACAACACTCGGGAGAAGACGACTCAAGAGACAGTTCAGAAGATTTAATGCTGGCTGGATGGCGCGACACATGATGAACAAGTGAACGATTGTTCCTCTTTGTCCACACCAAGGGCACAGTGGAGATATGTCTGGGTTAATGTGCTGCAGGACCGGTAGACTGGGCAGAAAGTTATGCAATAGGCGAAATTGGACATCGCCCTCTTTCTTTGAGGAAGGTAGACGATATATTGCTTGCCATTCGATTTTCCGGTTCTCTGGGATTGCATTCTGTTCATGCCAATAAGTCTGAAGAGGAATCTTCAGTTGGTTGAGTTCTGCGTTGAGGGTTTTATAAATAGTCTTTGAAGATGCGCCTGTGGCATCGATGTCTGGAGGGAAGTGAACAACCAGGGGAAGTTCTCTCAGGTCTGGGATGCTCTGAAGATTACGTGTGGAGAGACGGTATCCAAAACGGTTGAAAAACTGCGGGAAGACACGCAAGAGGAGATTCGTCATTTCAGAGAGTTCAGCGCGAAGAAGCCTGTTTGAGGACCTTCGCACTGGGTTTGCAGCTTGGATATCCTCCGTTGTTTTCCATTTTCCGGAAGAGACGTCCAGTAGGTCTCCAACTGTACGAACACCACACATCCGGAGACGAGGGCAAAGGAGATGGTCATCTATACCGGCAAACTTAATTACATGAGTAGAAATTAACGGTAAATTCAAAATGAAATGAAGAGAATCGAGCGGTATGACAATTTGGGCTCTCGATAACTTCCAAGCTTGTAACACATTACAGTAGAATGTTGGGAGGTGAACAAAAAATTTAGCGTCAAGATTTATTAAGAAGATTTGAGCATCAAAATCGAACTTGCAATATTGACGCAAAAAGTAGCTCATGAAAGCGAAAACAGGATGAGGTGATTTTTTTAGAAATCTTTGTACAAAGGAGAAGCGATACGTAAAAACTTGTGACTGGAGGCAGGTAAGGCCCAGCCCGCCTGTTTCAGGTGAACGATACAAAATATTTTCCTTTATCCAATGTCGCCCATCAGACCAAATAAAATCTACCAGTTTCCTTTGGAGTTCACTGAGAATTTCTGGAGGGGGGGATAAAACTGCAAGGACGTGAAGAAGTTTGGAAGCCGCTAACTTATTGGCTACCAGGGCTCTGCCTCTGAAGGACAGCAGTTTACACAATCCTTTCCAACGAGCAAGAACGTTTTGCAATTTTTCTCGACAGGTTTGCCAGTTTTGTTGAAAAAAATGGAAGGAGTTTCCCATGTGAACTCCAAGGAATTTTAAACCAGTATTATTCCACTTAAAATTTAAGGGGGTTGTCCGTTCTATTTATCCACGAACCGACCCAGAGGCCTTGAGATTTAGTAAAATTCAAACAAGCAGCAGAACAACGGCTATAACAATGATAAATATCTTGAATAATATTAAAAGCTTTATCACTGGTAACAAATATAGAAACATCATCGGCATAGGCCGAGGTAACAACAGTGTAATCAGAATTAGGAATCATAAAGCCAAAAGGTTTTAAATTACATCGAAGAGCATGGAGGAGAGGTTCTATAGCTATTGCATATAGCAAACCTGAAAGTGGACATCCTTGTCTAATTCCCTTTTTAAAAGGGAAAGGTGCGGTTAAGGAGCCACAAACCTTGATAAAACTCTGAGCATCATTATATAGCAGTTTGACATAGGAGATAAATCTTTCTCCAAAACCCATGGTCTTCATAACAGCACATAAATAGTAATGATCCACATTATCAAATGCCTTTTTTTGATCAAGATTTAAAACAGCAAGAGGAATACAGTGAGAATTAGCATACATAAGAATATCCTTGATTAAGATGATATTATCATAAATTGAACGACCCGGAACAGTATAACTTTGATCAGGGTGAACAACGCTATCGATAACATTTTTGAGTCGGTTTGAAATAATTTTTGCAAAAATTTTGTAGTCTGTATTGAGTAAAGAGACAGGACGCCAGTTTGAAATCTCAAGCAAGTCGCCAGTTTTGGGAAGAAGGGTTATAACTCCCCTTCGACAAGAAACCAGGAAGGTGGCCGCTGGCAACAGATTCATTGAGTACTGCCATGAGATCGTCCTTAATGATATTCCAAAAAGTTTGATAAAATTCAGAAGTAAGGCCATCCAAGCCAGGGGACTTATTTAAATTTAACTGGTTAACCGCCATATCCATTTCATCTGTTGTTATCGGTTTGTCACAATCTTCAGAGTCACTTTCACTGAGCGTAGGTAAATTTTTAAACAAGTGATCCATAGTACTGGGTTCAGTTTCGGCCTCACTGTACAATTCTTTGTAGAAATTCCGAATGTGACATTTTATTTCATTTGGATCATCAGTAGTCCTTCCAGATGAGAGACGAATTTTAGAAATAGTTTTAGCGGTAGAGTTGGATTTTTCTAGATTAAAAAAGAATGTAGAACAAGTGTCAATTTCTGTTGTGAGCTTAAAGCGAGATCTAATGATAGCCCCTTTAGCGTCATGCTTGAAGTGTTCTTTCAGGGCATCCCGCTGTTCCTGAAGAGTTTTTTGAGTCTCTGGGGTAAGATCAGGACAACACTGTAAATCATCAATGGATTTGTGAAGAGAATGAATCTTGTCCCGTTTTTCACGGGCAATTTTAGCTCCATACATTTGAGTGATAGATTTAATATGATTCTTTCCCATGTCCCACCATACACTGATGGAGGAAAATTGGCATCTTGTAGCTTGCCACTTTTTCCAAAATTGTTTAAAAATTCCTTTGTAGGTCTCATCTTGAAGCAAAGAATTATTGAAGTGCCAGTAGGCGCTACCCTTCTTACTTACATCGGGAAGTGTTAAGAACAACAGCACTATGATCCGACAAGGAACAAGGTTGAATGTTACAGGAGTCAACAGAGGGCAAAAGGTGAACAGGGAAGTAAATTCTATCAAGTCTAGCTTTGGAGGTGCTTCTCAAATTGCCAGTGCTGTATCTGAACCAAGTAAATTTAGATGAATTGGGATTATTTCTACGCCAAACATCACACATAGAAAAAGTATTGATGATATTTTCTACAGCGGAAGCAATTTTGTGTCTCCTTTCAATGCTTTGCGAGAAGCGATCCAGAAGCGGGTCATGTGTACAATTAAAATCCCCGCCAAAAATGATAACTGGATTGTCGTGTGAAGAACAATGCTCTTCCAAGGAGATAAGACAGTTCATTGCAGCAACGTCATCCTGAGGAATCAGGATATTGTAAATATGATAGGTGGTTGAATAAATTCTAAGCTCGAGAAAGAGAACATATCCAGCACAGATCGTACAAGATTTTATTATGTTAAAATTATTATTTTTCTTGACGAGAGTAGCTACACCAGATCCCCGGGTGGTTCCAGGAGCGCAACAGACATCATACGGCCATGTTTTCCAACACAAATCTTCGTTCCTAAGATCATACGTTTCCTGTAGCAGAACAACATCGGGATTTTCAAGGGTTATGTCTAGATACGCACGAACAGAGTTGTTTTTGATGGGCGTGGAACATCCCCCTGTATTGAGGGTTACTAGGGTGAAAGTCATATACAAAAAAAGGGAAAGTAGAAACATCATGGAAAAAGATGGATGGGATCGCTGGGATCGAGGTTTCTGACAAGCTTTCGAATCCTCTGTTGCATATTTTTCGTGAACAGAGGGCTGTTGCGGAGTGGCTTCAGCTGTTTTACTAGACCGGGGATGTCATGAGTAAATTTCCTGGCAACGTCAAGCGGCTTTCGGCGTGACTTGACGCACTTAAGGAAGGTGACGACTTCCTCGGTTTTGAAGTGGTCCTTTTGTCAGGTTTAGGTCCCCTGGCCCATCTCCCTCTTGATCGAAGACGCTTACGACAGAGGAGACGGATTCATGGTCGCTCTCTGAATCCAGTTGAGATGGGTGTATCGGTGGTGATTCTGTGGACATCTGAGATTCGTCCCAGGATTTGGGAGATATTTTCCTCCGTTGAAGTTTGGGAGACACTTTCATCTCTTTCCATCTGGGGTGTATCACTTAGCTTACGCAGTTTTCGCTGTGGAGACGGAGACTTCAGCTGCACCAATGGATTGGACACAACTTCTTTAGGCTTTGATTTTTTGCGGTGTCCTTTGGCAACAACCTCTGCAAAGAGAGGAGAGGTTTCACGAGAAGGAGCTGGAGGCGAACCCCAGATGGAAGGCACTGTAGTATTGTTAGATGTTTTTAGATGTTGTGTATTTTGCTTTGAAGGAGCTGGACTTAAAGTGGTGTTATGTTTGTCTGCAGTGGAAGCACTTTGTTTTTCTGTCTCCTGTTGTTTTAGAGGTGTACCTGTTAAAAATCGAGCATCAGGTTCAGTGGCTGAATGTTGCTGCGCATCAGTATCAGCTGGCTTATCTGAAGTAGACGGCTTGTTCTGGTCAGTCAAACTGTCTCGTCGACTCTGTTTTGATGGATGTTTTGGGTCAGATTTTTTACCGTGTATAAACTTGGGAGGGGGATTCAATGGGTTAAAATCAGCCATGTTAGTGTTAGATGTAGACGGTTCAGCTTGTGTTGTTTTTTACAATGTTTACTTATGTGGCCATTTTCTCCACAGCTGAAACATTTAACAGATTCATTGGAGATGAAAACTCTGTAGTTCACCCCTGCGTGAACAATGTTCATGTGATCGGGAATAGTGACATTGGTTTCTATGACAGCATGCACTTGACGTCTAAAAGATATAACATGAGATAACTCTTTGTCTTTAATTCCTAAGGGGATCGGTTTGATGGCTGAAACTGGTTTGCAGAAGCTTGACAGATTTCTTGCAATGACTGCATTTGGTAATTCTGGATATACATTGGACAGTACAAGTCTCTCAGTAGGTTTTACTAAGGGGGTGATGGGAATAAACGAATCGTTGTACTCCAAACCATACACAACAGCTTCCTCAACCGCTTCCCTTGACTTGAGGTAGACTGCTACACGCCCATTTGATATACGGGAGGCAGAAACTATTTCAGCAGGGTTCATACCCGAGACAGATAGTGCATTAACATAACACTGGACAGAGACATTGTCTTCAGCTTTGAAAACGATTCCATTCTCGCGAGTTATGTTAGTGAAAGGTTCAGATACAACATTGGTCTTTGAGAAGCCAGTCGCCTGATCACCTGAGTGATCCCGAACAACAGGACGGTCGGCAGCACGACTAGCCATGGCGGCCAGCCCCGCTAGCTAACGTGTATCGAATGTTCGGGACTATGCCCAAAAAAAAGAGGTAAAAATATTACAAGATGATATACCGTAACAGTCCTTCAATAAGACCTATCAAGTCTACAACAATATACGTACACAACTACAACCAATTAGGACCAAAAAGGTCATTAGTACAGTGATAAAACTTACGTTAAACGAGAGCCCAAAAATCACACCGCCTTCAAGAAAACAAACAAACACCCCAACAAACAAACAAACAAACAAACACCCCAACAAACAAACAAACAAACAAACAAACAAACACCCCTTCGTACCTTGTATGCAAAATGGGGACCGACTGTTGGACACATTTTAAACCCATAAAGTGGGGACCAATTTGCAACCTGTCTGCAATCCCAGGACCGTTAAGAATCTCAACACAGATAAAGAGTTAATTGTGTTTAAATCAATACCTTGACCACAGAAAGAGAATATGCGTTTTTATGGCAGTCTTGCAGGCGCCACTCAAGCGCAAAGTTCTAGATCCTACTCCTAAGAGTAGAAAAAAGCCAATAACACATTTAAAATCCTGAGACACTCATTGCTTATTACAATGTACGTGGAAGAAAAAATAAACCTGCCCTCACTGCATAAAGTTTTATGTTTACCATTTCAGAATAAACATGTACGCAAACAAACACGTACGTGTACCAGCTGCAATCCCGGGACCAAACAAACACGTACGTGTACCAGCTGCAATCCCGGGACCAAACAAACACGTACGTGTACCAGCCGCAATCCCGGGACCAAACAAACACGTACGTGTACCAGCCGCAATCCCGGGACCAAACAAACACGTACGTGTACCAGCTGCAATCCCGGGACCAAACAAACACGTACGTGTACCAGCTGCAATCCCGGGACCAAACAAACACGTACGTGTACCAGCTGCAATCCCGGGACCAAACAAACACGTACGTGTACCAGCTGCAATCCCGGGACCAAACAAACACGTACGTGTACCAGCCGCAATCCCGGGACCAAACAAACACGTACGTGTACCAGCTGCAATCCCGGGACCAAACAAACACGTACGTGTACCAGCCGCAATCCCGGGACCAAACAAACACGTACGTGTACCACCTGCAATCCCGGGACCAAACAAACACGTACGTGTACCAGCCACAATCCCGGGACCAAACAAACTCGTACGTGTACCAGCTACAATCCCGGGACCAAACAAACACGTACGTGTACCAGCTACAATCCCGGGACCAAACAAACACGTACGTGTACCAGCTACAATCCCGGGACCAAACATGAGTTAATTCCAAGTGTTATTCCTCTCCATGGCTATAATGTTGAATTGAGAGTGAGCGATGTACAGTCGTCTGTCACACGACCGTTTCAGGGAATGTTCAAATAGCATTGTTGCTGATCTGAGAGGATCATCCAATTTTCTGAGATCACATCATTAAAACAGAGGCATTTATTCCACATTATGACTTCACAATAACTGCTTGCAACCAGATATTTTTTTCTGTATGTCTTTCGAACACTGACACAATTTGTAGGCAACAAACAACTGGATGGCAACTATAATGTCAAGTTTTCTTTGCTGTAGCACAATGCCTGACTTTTATTTTGAAATAACAATACACAAAGTACATTTTTCCGGACTAAATACTGGAAAAGCACGGGCGCCAGTATACTATTGTTTATGATTTATGGTAATTTGTTATGGTAATTAACCATAAAACAACAGTATCATCTCATTTAATTGTATGTATACATTAGAACAGCAAGTTACAGTTTTCATTGATTTCAGGTTCATTCTACATATGCATTTAGGTATAAGTTCTATTGATAAAGGATTATCAAACTCATGTTAATTTTAACAGTTAAAATATAATTACGTATTTCAGATATGCAAACTTCATGTTTAGATGCCTTGGTCGCGTCGGAACCTTATTTACATTCCTAATGTGCACTGGCATGCCACATAATGTGCACTGTTTGGCTTCCATGGACAATCATGGATGGAATATGAACAAGTAAGATTTTTCATTTTTTTACGTTCAATTTATCGGTTTTAGGGAATGGTTCGCATTTACGTGTAAAAGTACTTACAAAAAGCACGAACATTTGTCAGACTAATGTCAAATAGCCTACTTGCGTAACACAAATTACTCGGCAAAAGTAGCATCGCTCCATTTGTGTCAATATGCAAATTGAGGACAAAGCTTATACCGTTAAATATTACTGTTAATTATACAGTATTGTCCTACATTCACAAAAGCGCAGTAAATAGTGTAACAAACACGTTTATTTACTGTAAACTTTGTTAATAGTCGATTAATGTTAGAAAAATACAGTACAATACTACTCATTTAACCATATCATTTTACAGTGTAGACTGTGGCATCCCCCAACTACAACTTGGCTGTGGGCATAAAGAAACAACTACACAAAATACTTACACAGGATTCAAAAGTTAATACTGAATTTTGATCAGTACTTTCGGGAAGTTTCATGCCATGGCTAATGCTGGTGCGTTGACATGCCTCACGTACATGTAAGTTCGTCTTTGAGTCCCTGCTGGCCTTTACACGACATTATAATGTTAAAAAGTATCAATCAAAATAAACCCCCACATTTGAAGGAGTCAATCTACATACGCATTAAGATTCTTCGTAAAAGCTCAGTTTGATTTAACGTGACATCAACAGTAACACAGCCCAAATAGCAACATTAAGGACAACCATGAAAAAAAGGTTTCGATATAAATGGTAAAAACCAAACTCTGGCATGATATTTGTCAAGTACTCTACTCTCAGTTGCAAAAAACTTGAAGCATCAAGACATTGGCTATCGGCAAATTATAAACTTATATGTACCCAGCAACCATCAGAGACAAAAGTGCAACACCGTTTTTGTGGCACCAATTAAAAATTTTATTGTGCATGAGGGATTGTGGCATTTTCCACACTTTGTCTAAAATTAAATCGTCCACAGAAGAAAAGAATTTGCGGTTTTACAGAATTGATGTTTCCAAAATGATGGTTGTAAATTTTCCCTATAATATCTTTCTACCTGATGGCAGGATCCAACAATTTTGTACAACATATTTACAATCAACAATGCAATGGTTGCATTGAAATTTTGTCCACATGAAGGAAATTTGGGGATTTTATCCTTTATGAAGAGCACTAGAGCCACTGAAACACTTCCAAACATATTTTAAAATCGTGGTTTAAATTACAACATTTACGCAGGCTTTGTTTAGCTAGAAATTACAGATTGCTGTTTTTTTTACAAGTTTCCTGGATACTGTAGTATTGCCCAAGAAACCTTTCCTTGTCCCATATAAACGGGTAAAGTACATCATAGGAACCTTCAAAAGGCGTGCACTTAGTTGTTTTGAATTACAAATAAAAAAACTTTCAAGCAATTAATTCATTTTATGACTTCAGCAATTAAAGCTATTTTCAGACAGTTCTCCAGAGTTTAAGTGCGGACGTTTTTAACGGGTACAGAAATCTGTTTTCGCTAAAGCTAAATTAATGGTGGAGTGGAAAAATTCAACTCGATTTATTTTAATTAGTGTCTTATCTGAAAGAAATTAACTGTTGCGATGGGGTGCAGTGGAAATCACATCGTAAAAATGAAAGAAAAGTAAATAGTTTGCAGCTACCTAGAACTTATTTGTGAGTGCGACGGGGACTTGACGATGGAAAAAAAAGTCGGCCGCAGATAATTCATCTGCCACTCTCAGGCATGCAATCTTAGTCATCTGCCCTATAAGCAGCAGATCGAGTGAGTTTCAATACAGCGCAATTATCTATTTAATTGCTTTTGACTTAGAACTGAGAAAATAC